>NW_005200738.1:42973-43915 GCF_000372725.1 Emiliania huxleyi CCMP1516 | reverse complement strand
ACACCGGCAGAGCTCCCGTCCTCCCACCCCCACCCCTTCCTGTAGCATGTGTTCTTTCTTTCTTTTACACTAGGCACGGGACTGGCGCGCACTGGCACTAACACAGGTACACCAAGGAAAAAGAAGATGACCCCTCGCCGAGATGCCTCTCTATTTATTTATTACCCCACGAGCCATGACCCCGGATACTCGTAGCCGCGCCGAATGCCCGACCCGGACCCCCCCCCGCCCCCCCCTCGGGCGCGCCTCGCCCTCGCAAAGATTGCGGGGTCGTTGCCGACGCGGGCGGCGACCCTCCTTTTAGTTTTACCCATCTACTAGTCTCACCGATGTGACAACAGTGGTTTGCTAAAATTCTCTCCCGATGTGAATCTATTTGAATACTCTTCTTCGGCTCAATTAGATCGACTTGCGGGTGTCCTCGAGGTTGAGTGCCGCCTGGGTCTCACGCATGCGCCGGACCACCTCGAACGCCATCGAGGTCCACCCACGCATGATGTCCTCGTCGCCCACGCCGTCCGCGCTCCCAATGCGCGGGCGCTGGCACAGGCGGTCCCAGCCGTGCATGGATCGCGTCGCCAGCCCAAAGGAGGATCGGCCGAACCAGCCAACGTAGCGCGCGTGCGACGCCTCAAAAGCAGCACGCATGGTAGCCCCTGCGTCATTCCTGCGGGTGGCAATCACTCTGCGTCAGCGCCCACTCGACGGCAGGTCAAGACGCAGCCGCATTGCTGCCGGCACTCCGGGTTCCCGACGAGCAGCTCATAGTACTTTGCGTGCCTATGGTGTGGGCAGGGCGAGCCGGAGGTGTGGAACCTTCTGCAGCGCGACAACGTGGGACAGCCCAGCGCCGCGCATGTTGATTCCGCGCCGGCTCCAGAGGGCTCCCATCGCAGCCGATTGGTCAGCCTAGTCGAACGCCAAGGGTGCACGACGCGGGAA
>NW_005200738.1:19693-34496 GCF_000372725.1 Emiliania huxleyi CCMP1516 | reverse complement strand
GCATCGCCTCGCCCTGCCCCCGCCCCTGTCCTGGCTGGCCTGGGTGGCAACTCCTCATCATCACGCGCCAGGCGGGAGGGAAGTGGACGGGGCCCTGAGCCGACCTAGCCCTAAACGGAATGGGGCGCCCAACACGTGCCCGGATTACTGTGCCTTCCCCGGGTGCAGCCTTTCGGTTCGTGAAGGGTCGGTGCGTGTCGTGACCCCCTGGAACACCCGTACCCCCGCACCATCTCCATCGCTTGGTTCTATAACCTCTGCCACCACCGGGAGGCGGCCAGGGCTTCATAGACTCGGTCGAGAGACCCCAGATTGGCATCCATGCCTCTCTGGACAGGGTGGCCCGCCACAAGGACCCCAGGAATTGCGACTCGCCGCTTTCCTCCCGCTGTGATTCTGTGTGAGCTCTGTGTCTTGATTTGCCAACAATATACCTAAAACACCCCTCTCCTTAAAATCCCTGTGTGGTGGCGGCGTGCCGTCCTCCCATCCCTCCCTTGGGTTGTCCGTTTTCTTTCTTTCTTTTTCAGCGTTCTTCCTCACCGATGTGATCTCTTTTTTCCTCGTTTTTTTGCGTTTTATTAGCTGCCCTACTGACCTCTTGGACAAACAACACTCTCTCTCCTCTTGGCGTCTCCGTTTTGCCTTTGCAATTCCACAACTCTCCATCCACATGTCAGCTCTGTAATAGATCTGGAGAGAAATCACGACTCTCTAGATCTGAATGGTAGGTAAAAAGTAGTACGAGCCACACTGGAAAAATAAAACCTCTCTCTTCATCAATCATGTGGCAAGACGAACAAAAGAGACAAAAGAAAGCACGCGCAACCGTTTAAAGAGAACCCCCGCAGGGAACTCAAGAGTCCCCCCCCCCCCCCCCCTTCCCCCCGAGAGAACTTTCCAAGCTTCGCCAAGCCTCCTGATCGCGGTAATGTCATCTACCGGCTTTTGCCGCGTCCCGGCGATTCCGGCGACGTTCCACGGACCCAAACCGGGTTGGGCCGGGCCCGGACGGAGTTTCCTGGCGCTGAGCTTGGAGTGCTCACAGTGGACCAGCGCGCAATGCTCGGCGACACGATCCTGAGCGAGTGCTCCACGCCGCCCCAGACCCGGCTAGCTCACAAGCCTCCGCCTGCGCCGCTGCGAGAGCACCGACTGGCGTGGCGGATGGATGGGCCGTTGCCTGATCTGGTGCCTGCTCCAGCTTCGGCGCCGGCGGCAAGCTCGACTGCCGCTGGTCACCTCGCGTCGCAGCGGGTCCTGCGCCCGCGCCTGAGCAACTGGGAACCCGCCTCCCGGACCCGGTCGTCGCTCCTATCGCACTCGGTCTCGCACGACTCCCTGGCTGAGTGCTCGGGCTGAGAACTTTCCCGACTGACTGGCCCCTCTTGAACCGCTCCCGAGCGGCCGCGCTGCGGCCACGCGCGCTCCGCCCCTCCTCATACTTGCCTTACCGTAGCCCCCAACTGCTTGGTGCGGCGTCCGCATCTGTGTTGCATGACCCCCCGGGGCCGAACGTTGCGATCCGTGTGTACAAGTGCAGACGTCTTCGTCACGTCCTGTGTCACGAGCATGCGCACACATAGCTGGTGCTCCCCTCTATCTGCACGTGCACGTGCCCTGCGGTGCGCCGGCGTCCGAGATCAGGCCTCTCGGGGTGCGCCCTGCACGACACCGTATGCGTAATGTGCACGCCCATACGTACGTATACTACTAAATACATTGGTACTCACTCTCTGAATCCGCCACACCGGCAGCATAAATCCTTTTGTACGCGCGCCGATATCTATGTCGTGGACGTGTCGTGTGCACGGACGTGGGGACGCCGCGCCGCTCCGGGGCGCGGTGGTCGTCCGGAGCTCACCGCACACCTCTCACGAACGGCCGGCCTCGTGGCGCCTGCCCACCGCGCCCGTGAGGGCGCATGCGTGGGGAGCTTATCTCGGCGGCACGGGGGTCGGATTGGCGCCAGCGATGCTAGTCCTTGGCCAGCCAGGGCGAGGCATCGATCGCGATCGCTTGCAGAGCCGGCGAGTCGGAGCCCGCGCCGCGAGGCGTCCCGTCCACGCGAAGTCCGCTATCACTCGAGGGCATGCCTGAGAAGCTGCGGCGCGTGCTGCTGCGCGCCGACACATCCTGCGAGGCGGTCGAGAAGCGAGCGTGTGCCTCGCTGACCGACTCGCGCACCATCGACATGCGCTCAAGGTCCTCGGCGTCCACCTCGCCAGTCGGGCTGTCGAGGGGGGTGCTTGCGACCGGCTCTTGCTTGGAGGGCGACGCGTTTGGGGTGTGCGCGCGGCGCGGCGTGAAGAGGGAACTGATGATGGAGCGCGAGCTCCTCCCAAAGGCGCCGAAGATCTTGTGTCGCGGGGCGGGCTCCTCGCCCGTCTCGATCTGGGACAGCCGCAGCTTGAGCTTCGCGTTCTCCCGCCGCATGTCGGACTTGTCGCGTCGCAGCCTGGAGACGGCCTGCTCGTAGTGTCGAGTGCGGCGCCTCATGTACGCCGAGACGCAGCACTGCAGCAGGCAGAGAATGATCGTGGAGAGCGCGTAGGGCATGCCGATGGCGAGCGTGAAGCGAAGGTACCCCGAGAGCTCGAGCGACTCGAGGCACTCCGGCTCGGTCAAGGCCTCGTCGCCGCAGAGAGGGTACAAAAAGTTGAGGCCCTCGAGGTCGTCGGCGGTGAGGCAGGTGCGGGATCGGTGCTTGGTCACCGAAAACATGATCGAGTCGTGCGGGTCTCCGTCTGGGAGGTTCGAGCAGTCCTTTCTGTCCGCGTCCGGAATCCACTCGACGGTGTCATTAGTGAGCGGCCTCTGGCACACGCTGTCGCCCATGACGATCCCCGCCCTGGTTTGCAGGTTGCGTGCGCTAAGGACGCAATCGCCGTTGCAGTCGGTGTCGTCGGGGTGGTCGAAGCCAAGCACGTGCCCAACCTCGTGCGCGAGGGTCGCCTTGAAGTCGTAGCAGTCCCAGCAAGGGAGGAAGATGGTGAAGTAGAAGACGGGCGCAGCAATCAGCCAGAAGAGCGAGAAGAGGAGGCAGAAGAGCGGCGTACGCGCGAGGAAGAGGAGGACAGCATCGGTGCGCCGGCCAAAGACCTTCTTGACAGATGACTCCGCGCGCGTCCCCTGCGACGGGCACAGCGCGTTCCGGAGGCCGGATGCGAGGATGGTGCAAAAGATGCCGGCGCACACGATGGAGACGACGGTGACGACAATCCGCATGAAGAGGACAACGTCCCACCCGGCGTCGTTCATCGAGTGGAACTGGTAGCAGAAGGTGGTATCGAGGTACCAGCACAGCTCGGTGCTGACCGTCATCTCCGAGCGCTGCAGACCTTGGTCCCCATCGATAACCGCGCCCGACGTCAAGCGCGTCGGAAGTCGTTCCATGGCTACTGTGCCTTTTTTTCCGTTTATGACAAAGGCCGCATAATCGCCTTGGTGGACCGAGTTCGCGTTAACGACGCCCGGCGTCCACAAGTCGTTCGTTGTGATCAGGAGCTCGGCGTTCGGGCACTCGCATGTTGCGTCTTTAGGCAAGCTCTCACAGCTTGGCGATCCAGCAGCCTCCCAGCTCTTCCAGCACGCTGTGGTGACGTCCTCAAAGTGGAGGTACTTGTGATTGATCGCCCAGGTGTTGAAGGCCTCGGCGATCGCCTTGCGGATGCGGTCGCAGTCGAGGAACGAGAAGCCAAAGATGTTCTCGATCGACTCAAAGTCCTCCTCCGGAAAGCGCGGAAGCATCCGCTCGCAGAACTGCGGGTGGATTGCATAGGTTAGCCCACCTTTGAGGCCTTTTGTTGAGACCTCTTCTGGCGAGTCGATGTCTTCTGGCGTCGTCAGCGCGGAGGGCGCCGTTGGCGGAGGAGGAGGAGCGGAGGGCGGCGTTGGCGCGCCGTATGGCCAGAGGACAATCTTGTCGTACAAGTTGAAGATGTCGCCCTTCGCGTCGCAGCCGGCGGTAGATGACCGTGGGTCGTCACTGAGGACCCACGCCGAGGCTGGAACAGCGGCGAGGGCCAGCGCGAACGCGAGCGAGCGCATGGACACCGAGCCGCCGGGCCAAGGTATTTAGGCGCCTTCCCTCGGGTTGAGCACATTGACACGCTAAAAAGAATTTTAACACGCAGCATCGCACGACACTGGGCACGGGACTGGCGCGCACTGGCACTAACACAGGTACACCACGAAAAAGAATTTAAAACGCACGGGTCGCGCGCGCACTCTACGCTAAAAAGAACTACACGCCGTCGCCTTGGGACCGGGCTCGTCTCCGATGCGCTTGTCGCCCTCCGATTGCATGTTCTTTCAAATTCACAGCCTTGTTTGAGAAGATAAATACGACCTATGGGCTCACAGAAGATCGAGCAAAACTAAGGCAACGTCATCCTGCCGCACGTGGTTCGCGCCAGGAGTTTTCGCGGATAATAAACAGTGCGGTAGGTGGCCAGCTCGGGGCGCACATGAGCCGGGTGGACTTGTGGGCCGGTCGCCTTTGATTCTCTCTCTGCGTTCTCTCGCACATGTGGAGTGCGAGGTAGCATCTCGTCTGTCGCCGTCCTAAACTGCCACTCCCCTTTCTCCCGGCCGGGGCGGGCGCGCGCAGGGGCGGCGGGTGTGGCGGGATGTGGGCCCGAGTGCCGAGAGCGATATGGCGTCCCATGAGCCATGTGTGTATGTGCGTGTGTTTGAGTTTTTGGGCCGTCACGCCCGTGTGTTCTCTGTGTTTGTTTCACATTAGTGTCATTACCCGGAGAGGTGTACCAGGGTATTCGTAAACTGCTCAGACGAAAACTCACGGATTTAAGCGCCAAAAAGGGGCACACCGCCGTGCAACAAGCGACGAACCGACAAGCAGCGGAGCGGCGGTGGTGGTACTAAGTGCGTTTGGATCCCGGCTCAGGCCAGATAAATGTAGGTTGATGCCGACTTTGGGTCCCGCTCGAGGTATTCGCGGTCTATCAACGACTCTATCCGCTTCTTCAGGTCGGGCGGCTTCAGCGGGAACTTGAGCTGACCACGCGGGAGGCGGCGCGAGGTGAGCCGAGGGGGTGGAGGGCGGGGAGGGGGGGGGGGGGGCCCCTGCTGAAAGAGCTCCGACATGAGGAGCGAGTGCGAGAGCGTCTTTCTCGCCTTCATCACGCGCACGATGGCCGCATCGATCTGGTACTGCCGATCCTGGAAGACGCGCTCACTCGTCTGCTCGTTCTCCGCCTATTTGAGAGCATAGCCCCGACTGCGCACGCACGGCGACCGCGCAGACGCGCGCGCCGTCGCAAGGGGCGCACCTCGCTCTCTCGTGTCTGGATCGAGTTGATCTTGATGCGGAAGAGGGGGTGCTTGAAGGACGCGTCGAGGAAGAAGCGGTCCGACCCGTCCACCTCGCGCCCCTTCGGCTCCTTGCGCAGCACGCGCACCTTGCCGCAGGCGAGCGACTGCAGCGTCACCTTGAGCTCGCGGTCCTCGATGCCGGTGGCCTGCAGCACGTGCGCGTACGAGAGGCCGTCGCCGTCGTTGAAGAGCAGCAGCACGATCGTCTGCAGCAGTGAGACCGAGATCTCCTTCTTGCCGAGCGGGAAGTTGGCCTTGAGCGTGCAGTGGCCGAGGCACGGGTGCCACTGCAGCCGCCGGCCGTTGTGCTTGGACATATAGTAGGTGGAGAAGATCTCCTGCAGCTCGAGGATCTCGCCCGGCAGCTTGAGCTCGACGGGAGGGTACCTGCAGGGAGGGGAGGGCGGCTTGGGAAGGGCGGCTCCTCTTTGGCGCGGCGGTGGTGATCTCGGGTAATCTCGGGTAATCTCGGGTAATCTCGCTGCTCCTCTTTGGCGCGGTCGTGGTGGGCGCGCTGGCGGAGCTCGCGCGGGGAGGGGAGAGGCAGAGCGGGGAGGGGGGAGGCGTGGAGCGTGGGAGGCGTGGAGCGTGGGAGGAAGGCAGAGGGGGAAGGGGAGGTCACGTCGGCCAGTAGCCCTGCGTGAGCACGTGCACCGACAGCTCGAGGCTGGGGGAGACCTTTGCGGCCTGCGGCGAGGTGCGGAAGGATGCCATCACGTCCTGCGAGAGGTCGATGTCCTTGAACATGCCCTCGAGCTTGGAGGTGAAGGCGGAGCCGCACTCCGCCTTGAGCTTGGAGATCATCGCCTTCTCCGTGTCGATCGAGGCCGACTTGTCGAAGAGCAGCCGCTTGGAGAGGTCCTGGACACGGGCGGCGGGCGTGTCGCGCAGCCGTCGCGCGCGCGTCGCGGAGAGGAGGCGCGCGGTGCGGAGGCCTTCTTGTAGAAGGCCTCGAACAGGTCCTTGCCGTCGATGTAGCGGAAGAGGGTCATCGCCTTGTCCAGCACTTCCTCGAGCTCGCCCTCGCTGCTCCCCTTGTTGCCCGCGCGCAGCTTCGAGTCGAGAAACCGCGCCACCAGCTCCGCGGGCCGGTTCTGGCGGATGTTGATGAACTGCTCGAACGACTCCTACACGGCTCGGGCAGGGCTCGGCGGACGGGGGTCTGCCGGAGGTGTGAGAGGAGCCGCTCGCGCTCCTTGAGCGAGTGGCCAGACTGCTCGGGTAATCTCGGGTAATCTCGGGTAATCTCGGGTAATCTCGGGTAATCTCGGGTAATCTCGCTCCTTGAGCGAGTGGCCAAACTGCTCGTTGCCTGCGAAGGCCTGCGCGAGGACCGTGTCGAGCTTCTCCTTGAAAGAGATTAGCTCCTGCGCGCGGGGGGTGGGGGGGGGGGGGGGCAGTGTCTGGGGAGGGCCTCTCTCCTCTCCGGAGGGCCGCTTCCTACTGCCCCCACAAGTCCACCACTCGCTACCCCCACCAGTCTACCCCCACCAGTCCACCACTCCTACCGCCACCAGTCTACCCCCACCAGTCCACCACTCCTACCGCCACCCAGCCGCTCCTGCACGAGCCCTCGCTCACGCTCCTGGTCGCTCACCATCGCACCGCCCACGCTCTTGATGTGCGCCGCAAAGGCCTGCCGCAGCTCGGGCAGCGCGTTCACCTGCGGCACGCGCCGTGGAGGCGCCGTGGACGTGCCATGCACACCACCGTGGCCGCGTGCCCGCCGCGTGTTGGCCGCGTGCGTGCTGGGCGCGTGCGGGGCGCGCACGGCTCGCCGCGGCAAGGGCAGCACCCTCGCCTGCGCAAACAGCGAGTACATGCGCCTGAGGTCGTCGAGGCGCGCGTGCTGGACGAGGTCGGCGAAGCCGCGCTCGAGGAGCGGCCGCACGTGCACCGCGAGCAGCGTCTGCCGCACCGCCGCCATCAGCGGCTTGCGCGAGGAGCCGTGCAGGTAGTGGGCGACGCGAGCCTCCTCTCGAGAGAGGCGCGAGGCGACGTGCTCGAGGTACGAGGGGACGTCGCGCGCCTTCGGGAAGGGGGGCCGGGGGGGGAAGGGGGGGGGGGGGGGGGGGCCTTTCCCTCCTAAGGCGCTCCTTCCCCCCTCCCCGGGGGGGCGGGCCGGCGGGCGGGGCGCGCGCATTCATCTCTGCAGCGCCCTCTGCGAGGTAGTATGCGGACGAGGCGGCGAGGAACTGCTCTTCGAAGTGGCGCTGGTAGAGCCCGAGGTCGTAGAGCATGCGCAGCAGCTCCGCCAGCAGCGACCGCTCCACCTGGTCGCCCCCCCGCTCCCGCTCGATGCTCGCGAGCACGCCATCGCGCAACTTGGCGAGCAGCTCGGGCCGCGCGCTCAGCTGCGCGCGGAAGCTGTGCAGCCCCATCTCCCAGAGGGAGCGCCGCGCGGCGCTCTGCATGACGTAGGTGCGGTCGAGGTACAGGAAGATCGAGCGCAGGGTGAGCATCTCCTCGCAGTGCGCCGACCAGCAGCCGTGCACGAGCGAGAGGAAGGCGCTCGTGTCGGGGGTCTGTAGGGCCTCGATCGAGGCCTCCACGTGGGCCTCGCACTCTGCCTGCAGCTTATCGTACGTCCGCGCCGCCATGTGCTGCACACACATGTCCTCCACACCTCGGTACAGCTCCTCCAGGCTGTGGTTCACCGCACGCTTGCCGTGGACAGCTCGCACCGCGTCCAGCAGCTTGGCCCAGGTGGCCTGCTCGAAGTTGGCGGGCAACTTTGGCGCCGTGCGAAGCGGTTTGATCGTGAGCTTTCGCGGCGCTCCAGCGGCAGATGGCCCGGCCTTCTGCTGCATTTGTCGCTGGAAAGCGTGAGCTCGGCTGCCCTACCTAGGCCCTACCCTACCTACCCCGTCCCCCAGCCTCTATACTTACTCTTTGTACGGAGTTGTGTATCGCGCGCCTTGCGGGGGGGGCGCGGAAAAGAGGAACCTCTTAGCGCCATCGCCATGGTGCTGCAAGCAGTGCCGGGCGACGACGACTTACCGCCTCCCGGTCCCCCTCGGCACACCTCCGCTGCTCAATGGTTGACGGCTCGAACCCGTGAAGCTTCCCCGTGCGCGGGTTACCCCGCACACGGGTCAGCCTGCCAGCCACAAATCCACGCAAGCGTGGTCCGCGTGCATGGCATACAGGCGTCCGCCAGACAGCGCAGAGGCTAGGCGACCGGGGAAGGACTAGCTCAAGGGCAACACAGCGTCACCAGCCGTTGGCGCGCAGAACGAGTCTGCGGCCCTCGGTTGGGACGAGTGCGCGACGCGGTTGAGTTACTAGACACCAGACGCGAACACGACGCACACTCTCAATCGTCACTGCCGCTTGGAACCCCCAAACTCAGGGGCGTGTGAGGCACACTCCGGCGGCGCTAGAGGCCACTCGGCGATCAACGGCAGCACACACGGCCATCGGCCTAAGGAAGCCCAAACAATGCGCCCGCCTCTTTTTCCCTAGGGACGGGACGGGTAATAAATGAATAAATAGAGTTCCAGGAGAGATGGGCGACGCACGAACACAGAGGCACAGTGCCCACCCTGCGCAGGGCGTAAAGAAAGAAAACAAACACCGCCCGGATTTCTTTCCCACTGGCGCAGGTGTATTTTATTTTTGCTTGGCCGGGCATCATGATGAAATTCTGCAAAAACCTGACCGGCCCCTGCCCTGCCCCTACCTAGGTCCTAGCTACCTACCTACCTACCTTACTTATGGGAAACTAAAAAAGAAATCACGGGACGGGTGAAGGTTGGGTACTATACCAACTAAAGTGATGGCTGGTGGTGCTATCCTGCAACCACAGTCCTTCCTGCGACATGGCAGGCCACTCTCAAGCCCTACAAGCACCAGATCAACGACTTGGGGAGGGTTGACATCGTGATTTGCGCGGAAAAATTCTTTTCCTGCTGTGTAAATTCCGGCGTGAGAGAGGGGAAAACCCGACGGGAGGGCTCAGACCCTACCCTACCTACCCCGTCATGATGCCCGGCCTAGCAAAAATAAAATACACGTCGGTACCGGAAAAAGTTGGAACCGTGATCGTGGGGGCGTCGGCATGATCGGTTGGACCGCAGATGACGATGCGCTCGTCAAGGCGGGCCAAGAGGCCGGGGAGAGCTGGGCCGACATTGCCAAGCGCCTGCCCGGCCGCAGCGCCGACTCCGTCAAGAGCCGGTCAAAGCGGCTGAAGCGGCAGCCCGACACGTCCGTGAAGCACGAGCCCGTGAAGCGGGAGCTCGTGCGGTGGACTGCAGCGGACGATGCGCTTGTCAAGGCGGGCCAAGAGGCCGGGGAGAGCTGGGTCGACATTGCCAAGCGCCTGCCCGGCCGCAGCGCGGAGTCCGTCAAGAGCCGGTCAAACCGGCTGAAGCGGCAGCCCGACACGTCCGTGAAGCACGAGCCCGTGAAGCGGGAGCTCGTGCGGTGGACTGCAGCGGACGATGCGCTTGTCAAGGCGGGCCAAGAGGCCGGGGAGAGCTGGGTCGACATTGCCAAGCGCCTGCCCGGCCGCAGCGCCGACTCCGTCAAGAGCCGGTTTGACCGGCTGAAGCGGCAGCCCGACACGTCCGTGAAGCACGAGCCCGTGAAGCGGGAGCTCGTGCGGTGGACTGCAGCGGACGATGCGCTTCTCAAGGCGGGCCAAGAGGCCGGGGAGAGCTGGGTCGACATTGCCAAGCGCCTGCCCGGCCGCAGCGCGGAGTCCGTCAAGAGCCGGTCAAACCGGCTGAAGGGGCCGGCCGACAAAAGCGCAGGCGGCGCCGCCGCGCAGGTGGCCACGGTCGCCCCGCGTCCTCTGGATGCGCAGACCAGCAGATGCCCATGTTTCACCCCTTGGGTGACGTGGGCTACGTGCTCTCCACGCCCGCTGAAGGCCGCGCCTCTCCCCCTCCTCCCTCAGGCCAAGTCCAAGAAGGCGCCGCCCAAGAAGGCCGCCCAGGACAGCGCAGGCTGAACCGATCTAACCGGTGCCGTGGAAAGAAAACCGTCATCCCCGTTCCCCTAGAAAACACTGCGGCATCTCTTGCGGGTCTCGCCAGGGGCGCCTACTAACCTCGCTTGCGAGGGGCGTGTGGCATGTCTGAACGGACTCGTGAGGGGCGCCTGCCAACCTCGCTTCGTCGAAGCGGCGCTCGGTACCCACACCCACCCCGCCGCATTCGTCGCCGGCGCGCGACACGTTCCCGTCGGCTGGACTGCCCTCGTCGAGTGCGTGTCGCCAACCAAGGCGGAACGCACTCAGGGACAGTGCCGGCGGGACGCGGCTCGAGAGGCGGCTCCCGCGGAGGCACGGCTGGCACCCGTGGCGCGGGGCTCGTCTTCGGAAAGACCAGGATCGCTCTACTGGCAAACTTCTGGCTGACACGCGCGCCCGGTCGAGCCTTCGGCGGGCGCGCTGCGGTCGCACGCCTACCCAAGTCATATGCCACGGCGTGCGATCTAGATTCAGCACACGCGCCTCTGCTCGCAACCACTCATCCAATGAACTGTCGTCACCCATGAGTGCGAGTTAGGGCTAGCGGCTGGCCAATAGCCTGTGAGGAGGGCGTCCATAGACACCTCACAAGACCCCACACACGGTCTCGTCCGTGCCTTGCGGCCGGCGACGAGATTGCTAGAGGCGGAGCAAGCCTGCTCTAGTCTCACACGTTCGCCCCTGTCGCCTGTCTGTGTTGTTGTGCTGTTGTTTGTCTCTTGGCACCTTGGAGTGCTGGGGGGGGCGACAGGGGGGACGTGGCCTGAGTGATGTGTACGCCCACTCAGGATGTGTGGCAGCCCGCTGGCTGTGTGTCTTGTGAGCTTGTCTGTGTCTGTGTGTCGCTCGTGCGTGTCGTCATCATCTGTCTTGCGTCCACCCATACCGCGTTGGTGTCCAGTCCGAGCCTGACTGTTCTTCACCTTACTACATACATACATCCTTCCAGTGAAATCCCTGTGTGGTGGCGGCGTGCCGTCCTGCTCGTTCAGGTGGGGACCCTGTCCTCCTCCCATTCCCTCGTTTGGCGTGTCCGTTTCGTATTTATTTAAGTGCTCCAAGGTCGCCTCTCTAAGTACTAAGACTTACTCTAAGATCTAACGGTCGCCTCTCTGAGCAGGTTTGCTGGCAGGTATCTCTAGGCTGGCAGCGCCGCCTCGAGCAGGCGGACGTACTGCGGGTTGAGATGGGTGCCGTCGAGGGCGAGGCCGTCCGCGAGCGCGTCGCCGGCGGGTGTGAGGAGCTGCTCGAAAAAGTCGAGCCAAGCGAGCACGGGCGAGGCGCGCTCGACGGCGCGCCGCAGGGCAGCGTTGAACTGCTTGACGACGGCGCGAGTCTCTGGCAGGACCGGAGGGACCTGCAGGGGGGCGGCACCTCTCGCCTCAGTGAGGGCGCCTCGCCCTGCGCGGGCGCGGGGAGGGGCGGGGTGCCGGGTGGACGAGGATGTTGAAGCGCCGGCGCGCCGCTAGCCGGCGCAGCGTGCGGATGTAGATGTCAACCACCGTGTCGATCGCCTGTGCGAGGTCTCGGTAGCGCGCCCGCTCGACGGCGAGCAGCAAGCCTGAAGGGCGGTCCGCGGCCGGGTGGGGGGGGGGGGGGGCGTCGAGAGGGGAGCGACGCGCCCGCTCGACGGCGGCGGGCGGCGCACCCTCGCGGCAGTCGATCTCTCCAAAGGCGAAGACGACGTCCGCGCCGTCGGGGAGGGAGGCGGCCGCCGCCTCGAAGTTTGCCTTTGGGAAGAAGTCTGCGCCGTCGCGAAGGTGCCACAGCTTGAGGCCGGTCACGAGGACGGGCACGAGCACGCGCGGCTGTCCGCGCCAGCGCACCACGCGCCACGAGGGCGAGAGGGCGTGCGAGTCGCCGGCCACGTACAGAGGCGCGAGGGGCGGGTCGGCCGGCTGCGGCGGAGGCGTGGCGAGGAGCATCGCGGCGCAGCAGTAGTACGCGTTCTCATTGCGGATGAGCGTGAGGTGCAGGTCCCTGATCTGCCGGCGCGCTGGCTCGAGAAGGCGGACGAGGGCGGAGGCGGCGGGCAGGCATCCGGAGACAAAAAGCACCTGCGGCAAACCGCGAGGCGCGCGCAGGGTGGGGCGGAGCCGGGAGCGGGCGAGCCGGGAGAGGGCGAGCCGGGGTGCGTGAGCGGGTGAGGGCCGGAGAAAAGGGGGGGGGGGGCGCCTTGAGCGCCGTGAAGTAGAGAGCGAGCAGGTCGAGCTCGAGGGGAGGAGCCTCCTTGCCGAGTCTCGCCCCCTCCCCGTCGGCTAGCTCGCCGCCTGCGTCCGGAGCAACCTCCGTCGCCGCGGCTCGCAACGCGGCCTCCTCCGCCGTCCCCTTGCAGGGCGACGCGGAGGGCGGCGCGGAGGGAGGCCGCCAGCGCGCGGCCTCGCACTGCTCCCTCGTCGGAAGCAGCGCCGCCACGTCAGCGCAGCGCACGCCGGCGGCGGCGCGCTGCGGGTTGGCGTCGCAGTGCTCGCGCACGGCCTCCAGCGCGTCGGCGTAGCGCAGCTCGACCTCGAGGGTGTGCGCGCGCTGCAGCGCGTACGCGGACGCGTCCGGCACGAGCCGCGCTGCCTCGGCGATGAGCTCGAGCGAGGCGGAGAGCTTGGAGTGGTCCCTTGCGATCGTCGCGAGGAAGGCGAGCGCCGACGCCGACTTTGCGTCGAAGGCGAGCTGCTGCCGCAGCAGCGCCATCCCGTCCTTGGAGCCGAGCGAGGCTGCGAGCAGGCGGCGCACCGCGCTGTCGTCGGAGCGCTGCGTCACCAGCCGCAGAAAGATCTTGAGCGCGTCGTCGTGCTGACCGAGCGCGACGCACGCCTCGCCGTACGGAAGCAGCGCGTCCGCCTGCGCGACGTGTCGTGGACGTGTCGTGGACGTGCCGTGGACGTGTCGTGTCTCACCACGCGGCGGCGGCGGCGGCGGTGGCGGCGGCGGCGGCGGCGGCGGCGGCGGCGCGTGCGCCTGCTCCATGTCCTGCTGCAGGATCGACGTGAGCAGCGCGCCGCCCTCCTGCCGCGCACCCGCCTTGAAGAGCGTCCTACCCAGCTCGATCTTGAGCCGCCGCGCCTTGGCCGCCACCTTGGCCGCCGCCTTGCCGCCCGCCTTGCCGCCCGCCCCGGAGCCGCACCGCTCGAGTGCGGCGCGCACCGCGGCGGCCGCCTCCTCGCCCTCGCCCGCCGCGAGGTGGGAGCGCGCGAGAGCGACCGCGGCCTCCTCGCTCGCGGGGTCCTCGCGCACCGCCCGCTGCAGCCAGTGGCACGCCTCCTCGTGCCGCCCCGCTTGCTCCTCGATGAGGCCGAGCCGCAGCAGCGCCGTGAAGAGGCGCGGAGAGACGCCGAGCAGCTCCGTGTAGATGGTCTTGGCCCGCGCCAGCTGCCGCGCCGCGTACGCCTTGTCCGCGGCCTTGAGGTACGGCTCTAAGTCCTCGGCGGCGTTGGCCGCAGCGGCGGGCGCTGGCTGGGAGGGCGGGCGCGCAACGCTTTTCGCGATCAGGTCGGCACCCTCCCGCACGCACGCGCACACGCAGTGGCCGGCCGGCAGCTCGACGCCATTCTCGGTCACGAGGCTAATGTGCCGCGTGCCGGCGGTGGCCGGCAAGCGCTTTGCAACGAGGGCACACAGGTCGCGGACGGCGCGCCTGTCGGTCGGAGCCCAGCTGACGGCGAGCGTGAACTCGGGGTCGCCGTCGTGGTGGATGTAGAAGCGCATATGTGTGTACACCCGGAGGCGGCGCAGGTCGCGACGAGAGCCTGTGAACTCATTCATGACCGGTCTCAATGCCCCACCCCCCTGCGCGCGGGCCTTCTAAGCCCGCGGGTAGTCCCCCCCCATCCCCAGGGCCTCCAGGGCTCGCACCTCAACCTCTCACAGGCCAGCGCACAGCGCCATAGGAGGTATTTTCTTCTCAATATGTGTGTGTGTGCACATACTGTGAATGGGTCTCGAGCTCTCGACTGTGCGGCGTTGATTTGGGGTTTTTTTTATTCCACGAGCGCGGGGGGGGGAGGCTGCAAAAAGGCTGAACCGGAAAAACACGTTTTTGCTTTTTCACCACACCTCTGCCGACGGCTCCTCCTCCGCCGCGTCCTCCACCAGCGCGACGAGGTCGGGGCAACCGAGGCTCCGCCGCATCCGCGCGCTCTCGGGGTCCCTGCGGCCCAGCAGCCCGTCGAGCGGCAGCGGCTCGAGGTCGAGCAACGCCGCCGTTTGTCGGTCGAGCGACCCCGCCCGCGCCGCCGCCCGGCCCTCCCGCTTGACCGCCTCGTCCCAGCGGCACTGGCCGTAGAAGGTGGAGCGGGGCAGGTCGCCGCAGTCGGAGCGGCGCCTGCGCGGGTCGCCGTCGGACAGCCAGTGCACCATCTCCACCGGCACCTCGAAGCTAAAGTGCGAGCGCTGGAAGTGCGGCGTCAGCGCCACCGCCAGCCGTGCCGCCTCCTCGACAAGCGGCCGCAGCGGAGCGCCCGTCTCGTCCTCCTCGTCCAGCGCCGGCACGGC
>NW_005200738.1:15211-19593 GCF_000372725.1 Emiliania huxleyi CCMP1516 | reverse complement strand
GCCGCTCGCAAGCCCGTCTCCAGCGCCGCCTCCTCCGCCGCCGCCGCCTCTGCCGCCGCCGCCGCCGCCGCCGCTTCCGCCGCCACCGCTGCCTCTGCTGCCGCCTCTGCCGCCGCCGCCGCAGCTGCCGCCGCCGCCGCTGCTTCTCCTTCTGCCGACGTCCCCCGTGGCCGACGCTCACTGCTGCCGCCGCCGCCGCTGCTGCCGCCACTGCCACTACTGCCGCCACTGCCACCACTGCCGCCACTGCCGCCTCCGCCGCCGCCTCCGCCGCCGCCACCGAGCCGCCCCAACGCCTCTCCCGCCCACTCGCCCGCCCACTCCAACAACCGCCGCAGCCCGACTCCCTCGGATGAGCCGGCAGAACGCGCAACCGGCGCCGCCGCCGCCGCAAGCGCGGAAGGCTCCACGGCCGGCGCCGGCGCGGCAGCAGCGGGATTGCATCCCGCGACTCGCGGCTGCCCGAGAGTGGTGGCGGCTAGCGCCGGCGCAGCAACGGCGGCAGCGGCGGAGCTGGACGAGGCCACCTGCGGCACGCCCTGCGAGTCGAGCTCTCTTCCCCACACAACGCGCGCCGGCCTGTCGTGGCGCCTGTACAACTTGCCGAGATTGCCCGAGATTGCCCGAGACTGCCCGAGACCGCCCGAGATTGCGCGAGATTGCTGCCATCGCGCCTGCACAACTCAAGCTCACTGAAGTCGGCACCGGCAACGGACTGCCGCTGCGACCGCTCGGCGACGCGCCCAGCGCCCGTGCCTAGGGAGTGTCTAGGAAGTGTCTAGGAAGTGTCTAGGAAGTGTCGCCCAGCGCCCGTGCCCGCGCCGCCTCCGGCCGCCGCTCGTGCGGCGGCGCGGCGCGGCAGCTCCACGATCAGCAGCGAGCGGAGGCCCTCGGAGCCTCGGAACCTGTCACAATCGCCCATTCCTTCAGTTACTCACTCGTATTCACTAGTAGGCCAGCGGAGCCTCGGAACCTGTCACAGCAATCGACCATTCCTTGAGTCTATATTACTCATTCATAGACACCAGTAGGCCCTCGGAGCTGCGGAACCTGTCACACCAATCGCTCAGTCCTTGGTCACTCATTCACTAGGTAGGCCCTCGGGAGCTGCGGAACCTGTCACACCAATCGCTCAGTCCTTGGCCACTCATTCACTAGTAGAAGGCCAGGCCCTCGGGAGCTGCGGAACCTGTCACACCAATCGCTCAGTCCTTGGCCACTCATTCACTAGGTAGGCCAGGCCCTCGCGAGCTGCGGGAGCCTGTCCCCGGCCCAAGAGCGCAGGCCAGCGACGGTGCGATCAAAGGCGGTCCGGTTGGCGACGCGGTCGAGCCTAATTAATAATTAATTAACTAAGTAATTCCCTTACACAGGCGGTTCGGTTGGCGACGCGGTCGAGCCTCCACGTCTCCCTCTCGACGCCGTCTGGAGGCGAGGCGGCGGCGGCGGACAGCGCGACGTCGATGTGTCCGACGTGCAGCTCGAGGACCTCGCCCTTGAGGCTGGCAGCGCCGCCCTGCAGCGGGCAGCCGCGCGAGAGGAGGACCTAGACACTTCCTAGACACTTCCTAGACACTTCCTAGACACTTCCTAGACTCTTCCTGCAGCCGTGCGAGAGGGCCTCGTCGCCCGGCTGGAAGGAGTGCTTGAGCCCGCTCCGGCGCAGGCTGAGGCGCAGGATCGGCTGCGAGTAGAAGCGGCCCTTGCGCCGGCGTGCGCTCAGACCGGCGAGGCAGAGGCCTTCTTTCTCGAGCTTCTCGACAGGCCACTCGAGCAGCCGCTGGTTCGTCGCCGCCTCTTCGCACTCCCACTCCATGCGGAGCAAGGCCTCCCACTTGGCGTAATAGGCCTGCCGCGCGCCACTGCTGTTCGAGCGTGCGTCGGAGTGCCTGGGCGACGGCGAGAGTGGCAAATCACGCGCCGCTTCCTCTCCAAGACGCACACGCTCCAAGGCCTCTCCGAGGTGCTGTCGCCGCCGTTTGCCGCCACCTGAGGAGGAGCTGCCATCGGCCGAGCGAACTGCTCGTGGTTTCCTGCTGCTGGCCTTCAAGCGTGGCCGAACGCCGCGAGCGAGGCCGCGCGAGTGTCGCAGCATGTACACACACAACACACACACACCTGTTGTACTATACCAAAAGCAGGGCTACACGAGGCCCTCTACGCTGGGGATACCCATCACTGAGCCGACAATGCTACGGGTAGCCCCAGGGTGGCGCCCACCCCCATGCCCTCGGGCACTTGCCTGCGCCCTCGCGCACTAGCCCACGCCCTGCCCCGCAAGATCTCACTCCATCCCGGCCTGCGGCATACCTCGGCACCCCCTTGCACGGAATCTGAGCGTGAGGGAATCTGAGTGTGAGGGAATCTGAGCGTGAGGGAACCTGGGCAGTGCCGCGTAGTGCGGCGTGCGCGGACGTGCGCGGGGCGTGCGCGCACGTGCGCGCACGTGCGCGGGCGTAGTGCCGCGTGCGCGCACGTGCGCGGGCGTGCGCGCGCGTGCGCGGCGTGCGCGGGCGTCGCGCGCGTGTGCGCGGGCGTGCGCGCGTGCGCGGCGTGCGCGGGCGTGCGCGCGCGCGTGTGCGGCGTGCGCGGGCAGGGCGCAGGCAAGTGCCTGAGGGTATGGGGGTGGGCGCCACCCTGGGGCTACCCATAGCATCGTCGGCTCAGTGATGGGTATCCCTTTGCCTCTCTCTGCGGGCCGTACGCCTTGGTCAGCGTCGGAAGCGCGCTTTGGCGCGGATTTGCCCATATCGTTGGGCGCACGGAGGGAAGGAGAGGTGGGCTCCTGCCCGAGAAGGTCGCGGGACCTGCGCAGAGCTCGCTCTGCGTGATGCCGCTCGAGCTTGGGCGTGCACGCAAGGGGTCACGCGCAAGAAGAGCAAACAACTGGAAGTTCACAGCTGAGCTTACCCAGAGAACGCCGTTCTCACCCAATAAACTGGCACAGAAGAGAGCGACGCGACAGAGGAAGAAGTGACAAGGGAGAGGCATGAAGGTTGCAGCGAGAAGCGGCGAGAGACTGCGAAGAGAGATAGGAAGAGGCAGACTCCCTAGGGTGGGCGACGGCTAGCGCACCACACACCTCTCCTTAAAATCCCTGTGTGGTGGCGGCGTGCCGTCGAATTCGTGCCGTCCTCCCATCCCTCGCTTGGGTTGTCTGTTTTCTTTCTTTTTACACTTGGCTTCTCTGTTTTCTTTCTTTCTTTCTTTACAACACTGGGCACGGGACTGGCGCGCACTGGCACTAACACAGGTAAGAAAGAAGTGTGCAAGAAAGAAGAACTTCACCAACATGCCAGGACGATCTACCTCGTCCTCCCATCCCTCCCTTGGGCTGTGCGTTTTCTTTCTTTCTTTCTTTCTACCTCGGAGCACGGAGGGAAGAAACCGGCGCAAGACAGCGGCACGCACCTGGGGTCGAGAGAGGAAGGGGACCACAATCGAGTGATAAAGCTGGAGGGGACCCCGGAGCCTCGGGGCGGATGAGACGCTGTTCCCAGGGGCAGGCGGCGGCGGCGTCGCAGGACGAGGCAGAGGGAGAGCGACGCGACAGAGGAAGAAAGAAGCGACAGGAGGGAGAACGACGAGAGTGGGACGACCGCGAGGTGGCATGCATGAAGGTTGGTTGCAGCGAGAAGCGGCGAGAGACTGCGAAGAGAGATAGGAAGAGGCAGACGCCCAAGGGTGGGCGACGGCTAGCGCACCACACTCCTCTCCTTAAAATCCCTGTGTGTGGTGGCGGCGTGCCGTCCTCCTCCTCCTCCCCCCATCCTGCCTTGTCTTCCTTTGCAAAGAAATGAAGAAAACGCACGCCGCTGAACGCTACCCTAGAGTCGGCGCCGTGGCCGGCGCCTGGCCGGCGCCACGCCAACAGAGTCGGCGCCGTGGGATCGCCATGGCGCTCCGGCGCGGCGTGATGCTGGCCGTCGTCGCTGCGCTTTCTGCGGTGGGGGCCTCGCTCACTCTCCGGACGGACGGCAAGCTGTATGCTTCGGGCGGCATCGGCGACGAGGACGAGTGGGAGGACGAGGACGACGAGCCACGAGTCTTCGGCTCCTTCTCGCTCCAGCCGGCGGCCGATGATAGCCATCCCGCGAGGGGCGCAGGCGATGGCCCACACGAGGGAGGTGCCGCCGTCGAGGTTCCCACCCTCCAGCAGCCCCGTGCTCCCGAGCAGCGCGAGAAGATGGAGGAGGAGCTTCATCGAGAGCGGGAAGCGCAAAAGAGGAGGGAAGAGGAGGGCATCCGCTTGTGGGCGGAAGAGCGCCGGGCGGAAGACGAAAAGGCGCGGGCGAAGGCGCTGGTGGAGGCGAAGGCGCAGGCGGAGGCGGAAGGGAGGAAGCCAGCGACACGAGAGACTGGAGTGGTCCTGTCCGGCGGCG
>NW_005200738.1:0-15111 GCF_000372725.1 Emiliania huxleyi CCMP1516 | reverse complement strand
CACAACAACACAACAGACGACAGGGGCGAACGCGTGAGGCTAGAGCAGGCTTGCTCGTCCTCTAGCAATCTCCGCCGACCGCGAGGCCGGACTAGACCGTGTGTGGGGTCATGTGAGGTGTCTCTGGTCACTCTCCTCAGGGGCTAGCCGCCAGCCGCTAGCCCTATCTCGCACTCACAGGCGATGACAATCCGATGTATGAGTGTATGCAAGCAGAGGCGCGTGTGCTGATTCTAGATCGCACGCCGTGGCATATGACTTGGGAGGCGTGCGACCTCAGCGCGCCCGCCGTCAGCTCGACGGGGCGCGCATGTCAGCGAGAGGTTTGCCGGTAGAGCGATCCCGGTCTTGTCGAACGCGAGCCCCGCGCCACGGTTGCCAGCCGTGCCTTCGCGAGAGTCGCCCTCGGGCCGCGTCCCGTCGGCACTACCCTCGAGTGCGTGTCGCTTTGGTTGGCGACACCCACTCGTCGAGGGCAGTCCGGCCGACGGGAGCCTGTCGCGCGCCGGCGACGAATGCGGCGTGTGTGTGTGTGTTCGAAGCGACGATGGCACGACCACCGCCCTGCTTCCCAACCGGGCAAGGAGGGGCCTACTCCCGTTCCGCGAGGAACAGGAGGTCTCCCCCCCTCCCCCGGCCTGAGCAGCGACGGGTGGACGGCAGCCCCTTCGAGGTTGGCAGGCGAGAGTCTACGCGGGGCTCACGAGCCGAGTCTCAGCCACACGCCCCTCGCGCCTGTACTCCACCAAGTCAAGGTGAAAAGATCTTATCAGCCAGGCGGGCAGGGCACCCCCCAACCTGCTCAAAAAAAAGAAAAATAAATCTATTTTGAAAGTCCCCTTCCCAAAGAAAAAGAAACGCGCGTGATTTCATCCAACCTTGCGACGCCAAGTTGACCTTGTCCTCGCGACGCCAAGTTGACCGTGAGACACCAACCATTTGATTTCTAGACCCAGAAACGATGCAGCGAGCGCGGCTCTGGTTTCTTGTGGGTCTCCTTCCTGCGGCCGTCAAGGCGCTGGCGGGCGAACCAAGTTCGTCGACAGAGGTTGCGCTTCTACGAGAGATGCGCCAGGAGATGGCGGCAACAGCTGCCAGGAACGATGCCAGGATGTCGGCGATGCAAGCTGAGATTGAGGCGCTCAAGTCTGCGAACGGCACGGAAGCGCGCCATGCGCCCCCGCACGGCACAGGTTCGCACGGCGCGGGCGCGCTCGGCGGGGGCTCAGCTGACTTCATGGCAATGCCAAATTGCTCCATGCCTGCGCACACGATTGAAACGACCGCCATGAAGTCAGCTGCCGGCCGCCGCTGGTGCGAAATCCTGCGGTCAGCGTCGGCCGCCACGCTCATGCTCATGAGCCCGCCAAACTCCAACCCTCGCTATCAGCAGGAGGCGTACATGCGCAGCCCACGGTTTGAAGCGATTGCAGGCATGGGCTTCCACACGGACGAGAGTGGGTGTGCGGTGCCGCATTTCCTCTCGCAGCTCGGCCAGGACTGGTGGATCTACATGAATCATGCTCGTTTCATGAAGCGCCAAGGCACCTACGTCGACCTTGCGGCAAACGACGCCATGGTCATCTCCAACACCTTTTTCTTTGACACGTGCCTGGGCTGGAGAGGCGTGTGTGTCGAGCCCAATCCGGCGCACCATGCGCGGCTGCGTAGCGAGCGCACGTGCGCCCTCGAGGCGCGGGCCGTCTCCACGTGCGCAAGGGAAGGGGACGCCGCACTGCAACTCGTCACACGACACGACGCTGGCGACAAGATTGGTGGGCACTCGCACCTGGGCTCGCCAATGCCCAGTGACCGCGCGCATCGTGCATCTGTCGTCAAGATTGCGGGCTGCACCTCGTTCACGGATGCGCTCGCCTCTCAACAGATTGATCATGTCGACTTCCTCTCTCTCGATATAGAGGGCCACGAAGTGGCGGCGTTGCGGTCGCTCGATTGGGCGAAGGTCACGATCGACATCATAATCTCGGAGAATCCCAGAGTGGTGCCGCTCCTCTGCGGCGAGCAAAACTATAGCCAGGTGAGCATTTTCAGTTCTGGCCAGGCAGAGCGCGCATACCTACGACCAGGCTTCCGATTGCTCGCTGAGGTGAACGGCGAACAAGTGCATCGGGTGCCACGGCCAACAAAAGGCAGGGGCGGCGGGCGGGTTCGGCGGCGTTGACCTTCGTTGCGCGTTGGCACATATACGCACATTGCCAACATATTGCCAGCACAGCATACAGCAAGATGGCGTGGCTGTTCTCGCGCGCGTCACATACAAGTTTGTGCTCCTCCTTCGCTGTCCCATCTCCTCATCTCTTTCCCACCTAGGCGGGGCGGTGGGGGGGCGGCGGGCGCGGAGTGCTGGGTGCGGTGCGGTGCGTGCAATCGTGTGTTTGGCGTCATGTTGTGTGTGCCTTCGCTTGTTTCTAAAGGGTGTGGACCGTGTGAGTTGAGGAAATCGCGAGGGACGCGACCCACTTCGCTAGGGGGTAGACACATATTGCTTAGGGGGTAGATGGCGCGCGCAGCATCGCACCAGGATTGGCAGCGGCGGCGGCAGGCGAGGCGGCGTCCCTCTTGCCGTCCTCCTCGCCCCCGTCGCCGCCGCCGCTTGTGGACGTCGCCGCCACCACGCCCGCCCCTCGAAGCGTAGGCGCCGGCGCAGGGCCGCTCGCCCCGGCCAGCCCCGGTGCCGGTGCCGACGTCGACGATGCCGAGGTGGGCGGCAGCTCGGCCCCTGCCGCGCCGTTTGCCGAGGCGGTGCCGCTCTCACCGGCGCCTTGATCAGCGGCGGCGGTGGCGGCCGGCGAGGTGCTGCACCGGCTTGCAGCGGAGGCTGTGGCGCTGCGGCGTCGTCTCCCCGCCCTGTCCACGGAGCAGGCACGCGGCGGCACGGTCCTCCACCAGTCGCGGAAGGTGCGCACCTCCCAAAGGAAGCACCGGATGCTCGCTCAGCACACGCAGCTTTGCGCAGCGCAGCGCACGGGCCACGCCACGCAAAGCCGACCCTCAGTCTGCCCAAGAGGCTGTCTGCGGAAGGCCTGGCAAGCACGCGCCCGCCACCTCCGCGGCCATGCCCTCCGCCCGGGCGAGCGAGCAACAAAGAGTGGAGGCGGATCGCCATACCAGCTAGGTAGGTAGGTAGAAAGGCGAAGAACAGCCAGGCTCGGACTGGACACCAACGCGGTATGGGTGGACGCTGGACAGATGATGACGACACGCACGAGCGACACACAGACACAAACAGGCTCACAAGACACACAGCCAGCTGGCTGCCACACACCCTGAGTGGGCGTACACATAACTCAAGGCCATATCCTCCCTGTCGCCCCCCCCAGCACTCCACGGTGCCAAGAGTACAAACAAGGGCACAACGACACAACAGACGACAGGAAGTGACATGCGAGGCTAGAGCAGGCTTGCTCTACCTCCAGCAATCTCTCCGGCCGGCGAGGCACGGACGAGACCGTGTGTGGGGTCTAGTGAGGTGTCTATGGACGCCCTCCTCAGGGGCTAGCTGCCTGCGGCTAGCCCTATCTCGCACTCGCAGGCGATGACAATCCAATGTATGAGTGTATGCAAGCAGAGGCGCGTGTGCTAATTCTAGGCCGCACGTCGTGGCACTATGACGAAGGTAGACGTGCGGCCGCAGCGCGCCCACCACAGTCTCGGTGGTGCACCAGCTGTTCCCCCTACAAGTCCGCCGAATTTAAGATTTTAGAGGCCGGCCGCAGGCCGGCGATTTTCAGATTTTAGACCAAGATTTTAGAGCTCTGGGGCGCATTGTCGCAAGATTTTAGCTGTCCGTATATAAAATGAACTCGGGGGCACGGGACGCGGCACAAACGGGGCACAAACGCCAGGCAACAAAGACGGGGAGGCACGTATTAGCTGTCCGTTCACACATTTTCAAGATTTTAAGGCTAACGGACTCCCCGCCTTCAAATCTTAAATTCGGCTGACCTGTAAGGAGGTAACGGATTTTCTTTTTTTGCCATTTAGGTTAGTGAGGGTGCTCGCATGGGCAAATCCGGCGGCAGCAAGGCGCAGCAGCACAAGCCGCCGTCGGCGAAGCGCAAGGCCGACACGCACTTCACCACCATCGCGGTCGTGGCGGCAATCTCGAGCGCGCTCGCGGCATCGATTCTGCCGTGCTGGCTCTCAAACCCGCTGCAGCCTCCGCCGGAGCGGAGAGAGGGCGTGGTCGCCGGCCAGGGCTCCGCGGGCGCACGCACCATCGCCGAGCCCGCCCGGTCGCCAAAGGACAGGCGGCTCGTGCATGCCGTCCAGCAGGGCAACGCCGAGCTCGTCCGAGCGCTGCTCAAGTCCGGAGCCTCTCCTCAGGCCCGTGAGTCGACCGGGCTGACCGGACTGCATCGCGCTGTCGCGGCCGGGAGCGTGGGCGTGGTCCGTGTGCTGATCGAGTTTAACGCCTCGTTGGAGGCGCTCGACGCGCACAACCATGCGACGCCGCTCGACTTTGCGGCGGACACATTCTCCCCCGAGGCGAGCAAAGAGCACCTCGACCGGCAGCTGGAGATTGCTCGACTCCTCGTAGAGGCGGGCGCTGAGGTGGGGGCGGCGACGCTGGGGCGACTGCTACGGAAGCCGCTGCTCGCCGCCTTCCTCTTTCACCGCGCGCCACGTGCCGCGCTCTACGCAGGCCGGTCGGCTGCGAGCTGGCTGCGGAGCCTCGCCGAGCGATGCAGTTTCGCGGACGAGAGAGAGGACGAGGTGGAGAAAGCCACGGCGGCCTCGCTGCTCGAGGCCTTCATGTCGGGCGACCCCGGCCTCGAAAGCTTCGCTAGCGGAGCGCTTTGGAGCTTTGCCGCCGCCGCCGTCGGGCGGCGCTCGTGGCGGCAGGCTGCGCTTGCGTGCGAAGCGGCGGCGGCCGCCATTGACGCGCCAAACGCCTCGGCGGCAGACGGCTGGATTGAGGCGCAGCAGCTGGCCATCTTGGCTTGGCAAGCCGCGGGCGAGCTCGAGGGCATTCTCAGGGCGAGAGCCGCGTACACAGCGGTGGTGCACCGGGTGCCTCCGCACGACTGCCGAGGAGGCAGCGACAGCACCGGCGGCAGCGGCGTTGGGACGGTGCCCGTTTGCCGAAGCGAGGCGATCGGGCTGACGGATTTTGGGCAGGCTTGGACTCCCGGCTTGATTGGGCACGAGACGACCGCGCGAGCCAAGGGCGCGGCGGCCGCGCGAGGCTTCGCGACGAGGAGGCACCGGCTGCGGCACGACGCAGAACAGCTCGAGTACCTGCTTGGGGCCGTCGGCAATGGCAGCCTGCGGCAGAGCGGGCTGACGGAGGCTATGCTGCGCGCCACGCTTCACAGCCACGAGAGGCTGCTCGACGCGCTGCCGCGCGAGGAGGCGACGGCGCCGAGAGCGCGCGCGGGCGAGTCGCTCGACGAGTGGCTCTCGAGGCGGCAGGCCGAGGCGCACACGATTGGCGCGGTCGTCCTCTCGCCGGCCCAGTTCGGCGAGATCAAGCACTGGCACAACCGGCTGGCGCACGTGCACGACGCTCAGCTCCCGCCAGGCGAGACCGTCCTCGGCGCGACATCGCGCGCGCTCGCAGAGGCTCAGGCGACCTACGGCTCCGCGTCCCCTTCGGTGGCGGTCGTGGACGGGCTGCTGTCGGCCGCCGCGCTCGAAGCCGCGCTCGAGTTTGCGATGCGATCCACCGTGTGGTGGGACTCGAAGGCAGGCTACCTCGGCACCTACGCGCGTGCCGAGGGCGGCACCTTCTCGGGCGGCGAGCTGGCGCACTTCCAGCTGATCGAGCCTACCGTGGCCGAGCTTCGGCGGGCGATGCCGCGCGTGCTCTGCTCGCACCGCCTCACCGCGACGTGGATGTACAAGTACGATGACGAGATGCAGGCTGGCATCAACATCCACGCGGACGAGGCCGCCGTCAACCTGAACATCTGGCTCACCCCCGACGAGGCGCTCTCCGCGGCCGACAGCGCGGAGGGTGGGCTCGTCGTCTACACGGAGAAGCCGCCCGCGAGTTGGACGGGCGCGCAGCGCAACCACGGCGGTGACAACGAGGCGGCGCGTCGCCGCCTTTTGGAGGAGAGCGGCTTCCGTAACGTGACGGTGCCGTATCGGCAGAATCGGCTCGTCGTCTTCGAGTCGGACCTCTTCCATCGCAGCGGGCGGGTGGCCTTCAAGCCGGGGTACCGCAACCGCCGCATCAACTGGACGCTGCTCTTTGGGAGGCGCGGCGATCGATGCGTGCTGCCGCGCAGCCGGGCCGCGTCGTCGCCGTGAGAGAAGTTTGGCTGGGGAAATACATATGCTACTTAAAGTGGAACTCATGATTCGGTCAATCGTCAAAAATTACGATTGGGTAGCATTTACTGGAGGAGCGAAACACGCTCGAGACACGCGCACAGTGAACCCAACGCGCAAAAGGAGAAAGGCCTAATCCCTAAAGGTAAAGCGCGCGCAACGCGCGCACTGCGCGCGCAACCCGCCAAGTGTACCCCAAGCGCGAAAGTAGCAAGAACTACTGGTGCGTTCACATCAAGCACGCTCGCGAAGGATCGCGTCCCCGGCGCTGCAATGCGCGGGCTTGGGCACTGCTCGGTAGTTGGTCCCTTGCCCCCCGTTGCGCTAGATGCTAATCTTCACCGCGCTGGGGGCTCAAAGTGACGCCCGCGCCTCCTGCCACTCTCGAATCGTCCGGCGCAAATTGTGGTTCGGGATTAAGATGCTACGCTCGAGCTCGCCGCCGGTCAGCGGGCTCGTCGACTTGGTCGCGAGCCAGCGCTCGATCGCCGTCCGCTCATACGACTGCCCGTCGGCCGCCACGACTGGCTCGACCATAATCTCGGTCGTGATCGGGCAGATGAAGTCGGCCGGCGGCTCCTCCTCCCTCGCAACTGGCGCCTCGGCAGCAGCCGACGGCGAACCAGCCTCGGTCGCAGCGACAAACGTCCGCTCCTCCACCACCGGCCTCGCTCCCTCCAGCCTCGCGCTCTCCTCGAGCGCCGCCGCCAGCTCCGCCTCCTCTACCGCCGCCGCCGCCTCGCCCTCTCCCTCCTCTTCCGCCTCATCCTCGGGCTCCTGCGACGGCCCAGCGCCTCCGCCGCCGCCCGTGCCCTTCTTCTTCTTCTTCTTCTTCTTCCCCTTCTTGCTCTCCTTGGCGCGCCCCGCCTCCCTCTCCGCCTCCTCCTCCGCCAGCAGCGCCTCGGCATGCCGCGCCGCCTCCACTTCTGCCGCCGCACTCTCCACCGCCCTCGCCGTTGCCTGCGCCGCCGCGTGCTCCTCGAGGGCGCGCACGCAGCACTCGCTGTGGCCCTTGCTCTTGGCCATCTGCAGCGCGGACTCGCCATTCGCAGAGCGCAGCTTCGTATCCGCGCCCGCCCGCAGCAGGCGGAGCACGATGGCGGGGTGGCCTTGGCCGGCGGCGCACATCAGCGCGGTCCAGCCGTAGCTGTTCTGCAGGTTGGCACCCGCGCCGCGCTGAAGCAGCAAGTCGACCACCCGCTCGTGGCCGTTGGAGGCGGAGAGCAGCAGCGCGGTGTCGCCGTCGCTGTCCTGCTGGTCGATCTCCGCGCCACGCTGAAGCAGCAGCTCGACCACCCGCTCGTGTCCGTTGCCGGCGGCGGCCATCAGCGCGGCGACGCCGTCGCTGTTCTGCAGGTTGGCATCCGCGCCGCGCTGAAGCAGCAGCTCGACCACCCGCTCGTGACCGCCGATGGCGGCGAGTATCAGCGCGGTGAAGCCGTCGCTCTTCTGCTTGTTGATCTCCGCGCCGCGCTGAAGCAGCAACTTGACCACCCGCTCGTGGCCCTCCTGAGCGGCGGCCATCAGCGCGGTGATGCCGCTCACATCGCCCATCCGGCAAGTCGCATTGGCCCGCCCGCCGCTTTCGAGCCACGACAGCAGCGCCGCCTCGTCGCCTTGGAGAGCCGCGTCCACCGCCTCTTGGGGAAGGTTGCCCAGTGAGCCGGAAGAGGCCACGGCCCTCGCTCCCGCCGCCCCCTCGCCCGAGGAAGCGTCGCCCGCGCCGCCCGCCGCCGCCTCGCGCCGGCTCGCAGTCACCTCCGCGATGTGCTGCCGGAAAGCCTCGACGCACTCGGCGTGGCCCTCCTCCTTGGCCATCTGCAGCGCGGACTCGCCCTTCGCAGAGCGCAGCTTCGTATCCGCGCCCGCCCGCAGCAGGCGGAGCACGATGGCGGGGTGGCCGTTGTTGGCGGCGCACATCAGCGCGGTCCAGCCGTAGCTGTTCTGCAGGTTGATCTCCGCGCCGTTTCCCAACAGCATGTCGATCACTCGCTCGTGGCCGTAGAGGGCGGCGATCATCAGCGCGGTGACGCCGTCGCTGTCCTGCTGGTCGATCTCCGCGCCGCGCTGAAGCAGCAGCTCGACCACCCGCTCGTGGCCGCACCTGGCGGCGACCACCAGCGCGGTGTAGCCTTTGCTGTCCTGCAGGTCGATCTCCGCGTCTCGCTGAATCAGCAAGTCGACCACCCGCTCGTGGCCTTTGCTGGCAGCGTGCATCAGCGGGGTGAAGCCGTCGCCGCTCTGCAGGTTGGCATCCGCGCCGCGCTGAAGCAGCAGCTCGACCATCCGCTCGTGGCCGTTGATGGCGGCGAGCATCAGCGCGGTGCCGCCGTCGCTCTTCTGCAGGTTGAAGTCCGCGCCGCGCTGAAGCAGCAGCCCGACCACCCGCTCGTGGCCGTCCTGGGCAGCCAGCATCAGCGCGGTGATGCCGTCGCCCTTCTGCAGGTTGACCTCCGCGCCGCGCTGAAGCAGCATGTCGACCACCCGCGCATGGCCGTAGTAGGTGGCGCCCATCAGCGCGGTGCCGCCGGTGCTGTTCTGCAGGTTGATCTCCGCGCCGCGCTGCAACAACACGTCAATCACCCGCTCGTGGCCGTTCTCGGCGGCGTGAATCAGCGCGGTGCCGCCTTTCCTGTTCTGCATGTCGACCTCAGCGCCACGCTGGAGCAGCAGCTCGACCACCCTCTCGTGGCCGCTGAGGGCGGCGTGAATCAGCGCGGTGAAGCCGACGCTGTCCTGCTGGCCGAGCTCCGCGCCGCGCTGAAGCAGCAGCTCGACCGCCCGCTCGTGGCCCTCATGGGCGGCGAGTATCAGCGCGGTGACGCCACTCACATCGCCCATCCGGCAAGTCGCATTGACCCGCCCGCCGCTGTCGAGCCACGCCAACAGCTGCTTGACCCGCCCGGCTTTCGAGACCCGCCCGGCCGCTGTCCACACCGCTTCGGGAAGGCCGCCGGTCTCCGCCATTTAGCAGCGTCGTCTCCGCGCAAAGTTTCTTTTCCGCACCATCGAACAAAGGCCTTGTTCAATGATGCGAGACGCGACAAACAAACACGAGAATCTACTGCGCACGTACCTCTTATTTGGCCCAACAGCGTTCCAGTGCGAAGGCGTCGAACGGGCCTAAGTAAGCGGGCCCGTAGGCCATCTCTGCGCCGTTGAGCGAGACGTTTGCCTCGAGGCCGCCCTCCTTGACGGCCTCCGCGTAGAGCGAGAGGAAGTCGGCGAGGAGAGCGACGAGCACAAAGTCGCCGAGCATCAGCAGCCTGCGCCATGCCACGCACCGAGTCGGGGCGCGAGCGCGGGCGGGGCGCAGCGTCCCCGGAGCTATCTTGAGTGTTGCTCTTGTGGTAAGGTGAGCGTGGAGGAGGCGGCGCGGGTGGCAGGCACAGGCGCGGGTGGGGGTTGGGCGGGGGGCGGAGCCGGGAGCGGCTCGCGGGTTAGTCCGGTGGGGGGGGCGGGGCGGGGCGGGGCGGGGTGGATCGGGTCGGGTCGGGTTGGGGCGGGGTTGCTCGGGTCGGGCTCCTGTGGTGCGGGCGACGGCTTCTGAGGAAGCCGTCGCCCGCGCCTCGCCTGTCGCGTGAATCGTGTCGTGGGACCGCCAAAATTCTTTTTCGCGCCGGCTGGTAAAATTCTTTTTCGCAGGCTCTTCCATCGGCCCCGCTTGCCACGATGCCTGAGCAGACGGCGACCCTGGTGCTCTACGGCCGCGTTGGGACGTACACGACCCGCACTGCCAGCATGAAGGCGGGTGATCACGGGGACAAGGGACTTTGGCGCGAGTGCGCAAACTCGATTAGATCTCAGGTGCTTGAGCCGTGGCGCGCGGCGGGAGTGAGGCTCGCCGTGTTCGTGCAGAGCTGGTGAATCGCTCCTCTGTCGCTGTCCCATGCTACCACTCTGCCAGGCCTCCCCGCGCCGCGGACACTCCCCGACGCCAAACCCATCACCGACCGCGCTTCAGGAATCCGGAGCTTGCAGGCCGCATGGACGCCTTTTGGAGCCCCACCGCCTCGTCCCACGCCTTGCAGAACGACTCGATGCCCAACTGTCTGGCGGGCGTCTCGCCTCGGGAGCGGCTCGCGTATTGTGGGCGGACGATGTGGGCGTTGCTCGGCATGAAGGAGGCGTTGGCGATGCGAACGCGTTGGGCGGCCGCGGGGCGTGGACAGTCGCAAGGCCCGGTCATCGTGATGCGGCACGACGTGCGATGGTCCTCTCCCCTAGCTGCTGTGCACGCATCCAAGTATCCAACCTTTGGCTGCCCACACAACGCATATTTACCGCCGTCTGCACCTCTCGGTCAACTGATCAGTTCGCACAGTGCTATCCGTCTGTCAGCCTCTGTCGCAACGCGCAGGTTCAACCCACTGCCGGTCGTGCGTGTCGACGACGGGGCGCGCCTCCTCAATACTCGACGCAGCCGACCATCGGCCTGAGATCGGTCGAGGTGACCCGAGGCCTCGTGCCAGGTGCGGCTCTGGCTCGCCCACGACTGTGAGGAAAGCGCGTACAAGGGCTCCAATCGCAACCAGGTATATCTCCAACGGAAGCGGTGAGGGGAGTTTTTGCCACGACAACCCCTCGCCCCTCCCATCCGCCGCCTCCTGTCATGTTTGCTGCTCACCTCCTCCGGCGCACAGGTCGGTCCTCGGTACGGATTGCGACCAGTACTCCGCTCGTGGCGAGGGCGGCTCCGCCGCTGCAAGTGCCGGCCCGGCGCTGCGCCAGATGAGCTTCTGCGCAAACTCGGTCAACGTCGACTGGTGGTGGGTTAGCGAGCGCGGCGGCAGCCGGCGACGCGCTGCAATCGGGCGCCGCAAGACCAAACGAACTGTGAGTAGATTGGCGACGCGGCACTCGCCGACGGCTTTCACGAGACATATGACGACTTCGCGCGCTACTCGCGCCTCATCAGGATCGTCCGCCTCTGCTTGTCGACTGAATACGATCGCCGCTCACGCCACCACCTGTCGGCAGGAACAAGCTTGGCTTCCACAACTCTGCGCCCCACCACTACTGGGGGCTATACTTCTTCACCACCATGCGGCTGCGGCAGCAGTGCCAACCCATCAGGCAGCAGTGGTGCAACACGACCTCTTCACCGCCCCGGCTTTGAGCAGGCAGCGCTGCCAGCTCGGCTTTGCAGCGCACACCTTCCGCGACTTCAACCTCGGCCGGTTTGTGAAGCCGGGCCGGGGCCAGTGCGCGCTGCCAGCACGCCTCGCCATCTGGCGGCCTCCGACGGGTGAGCGGCACCGCCAAAGCGGCACCGCCAGAGCCCGAGCAAAAGCGCCCGAGATTTGCTTCACTACCGGAACGCATCAACCGGCAGTTGCATCGGTAGCGCCACATGAGTTGTCGCGAGATCCTGATTCGCCCGGGCTGTGCAGGTTGCAACGCCTCGGCCGTGAGCGGCTACGACGTCATGTGCCCGATCGCAACGACGCACCCCGGCTGCCACAACCGCAACCCTCTCGCCTCACAGCCGAGTGGCGCGTGTGGGACAGCGCTTCCGCTCGTCGACGGCGTCTCGGCTCATCGTCGGCCAGAGCTCGTCGCTGTAGGCGTATGCGGCGAGCCGGTGGAGGTGCAATGCGGCGAGCAGCAGCCCGCTGCGATGTCCGCCGCGGCTCGTGCGGCCCACGCGCAGACGCCCCGCCCCGAGTGCTTGTCAGCACTCGGCGCAAGAGCGAGCCGGCTCTACTCGCGATCCTCAAACGAGACGGTGCGCCACGTGGCGGCTGCTTGGCTGACACGATACCGCTGCAACGAGAACAACAGCCAGACGCGCACGCCGGAGGCCGCGCCCTTTGCGCAACTGATGGGCCGCACCAGCGTCAGCAAGGGCGGGCCAGTAGCAGCACACACGCAGAAGCGCACGATCTTAAAGGCGCTACACCGCCGGCGAGGCTCTACGCCCCGCAACATTAGTTGGACGGCCGAGTTGCGAGCCGCGTGGACGGGGGTGGGCTGAGGTGCCCGATGTTTAGAACCTGGTCCTGCACGGTTGTGGAAGGGGCTGGGGCCCTCACCCATGAAAGCCGTATTTTGATCAATTTTGATCCCTGGCTTAGCAGCGGCCGGCTGTGGGGTGCTGGCAGGGCGTCCCTTAGGACGGTGGCAGATTCACGCTCAGGGGGCCCCTCCGTGGCAAGGGCCTAAGTAAGGTAAGGTAAGGTAAACGTCTCCACACACACAAAGTGGTGGGGCAAGGGGGGGCGACCCTCGCATCTCCACGCCCGGGACACGGGCAGGAGCCCCACGGCATTCAAAGTGCAAGCACCGGCCCGGTGCCGTGGGTGAGCAACCTGCACCCCACTCCCTCCCTCCCAGACACAACCCGCACACAATCCCCACAGCGTGGTCGTCTACGTGTTCAGAAACACCAAGCAGCGAGGCGAGGGTGAAGGGGTAAGGGGCTGTGTGGGGCAGAATCTTCATCCGGCTTATCTGTGACTACTCCATCAGCCTGGGGGGTCGCAGGAGGGGGGGGCAGAAGGTAAGATATGGGTGAGGCCAGGGGTGGGGACCTAGAACAAGTCAAAGGACATGTTCTCGGCCCCGCCATCGCCGCAGCATCGCCGCCGTCGCCCTCGTCCGCCTCGGAGGCGGAGGTCGTCGGGCGGGGCGTCTCGCCCGTCGCGAACCTGCCGCCGAACACGGCGTCGGCCGGCGCCGAGGCGCCGGCAGCCGTGATCAGCTCGGCAACCTTTCGGTCCCTGCAGGCCGCATCAATTTTGCCTCGCCGGGACGGCTCGTAGAGCTCGCTAGCGAGCCAGTCCCGGGCAACCTTCGTCGCCACGGAGCCCAGAGGGACCGTGGCGTACACCATGTCACCGAACCCGCTGCCCCCCTCGGGAGGGAGCGAGTAGGCGAGACCTGAATCTTGGACCCTGTGGGGATGCGCGCCGCCTGCGCCGCAGCCTCCAGGCCCTCCACCACGAACATGGCGTTCTCGCGCAGCTGCGCGTACGGGTAGTCCGCACGCTCGGCCTCGCTCGCGGCCGCCGCCGCAGCCTTCCTCTCCGCCTTGTTCGCCTTCTGCCGGGCCTTTTTGGCCCTGCGAGCCGCGGCCCGAGCATTTCTGCTCCTCCGTCAGCTCCTCCTTCTTCCGCGGCGCGGTGCGCTCGATGAACGAGCGCTCCGCCGCCTGCACAGACTCGCGGTCGCCCGCGGCCTTCTCGTGCTTCAGGTCGACCTCGATGGTCGCGTAGCCAGGCCTTATCAGCCTGACCTGCGACGCACCTGCGAGCCTTGCGACCATCACCGCGTCTTGCAGTTGCGCGCGATCGTAGCTATTCCAGGGTCCGCTGCGCATCCCCGGCGGCACGACGGTGGCCGGCGCTTGCGCACCAGCCCCGTCCGCCACCGGGTCCGCGGCCGCGGTCCCTGTCATAGCTACGCGCGCCATGGAGAACGGCGGGCACTTTGGGAGCTGGGACTTGAACAACCACGCCAATATTTCACACAGCCTTTTGTACACGACGAAGTGGCGAGCCCCTGCCATTCTACATGATAACGGACCACGCGGAGTCAGATCACGTCCGATGGTCTCTCCAAGACCTACGTCAGGCTCTACGCGGACGACCCACGAGGTGAGGGAGAGACAAGTCCCCTCAAAGTATATGCAGAGAGAATGGAGGACGCGCTCAATGTCATCGGAAGGCGTGATAGCCCTCGCAAGGTTGCGAACGCGCTAAGTGAGCTGTGCTTTATGTTGGACATCGTCACGTCCATCTACGACTACGTGACAACTAACCTGGAGGCTGAGCGACCAGTGGAGGATGTGCAGCACGACGGCTTCCGAGACGCCATGCGAGACTCGCTGGGAAGCGTTATGGCGAGTTCTCAATCGATAAGGATCCGACCGGGCGTCTCTTGAGCAAAATTGGCGACGAAGAGTGGCAGGTGAAAAGTGGGACGCGTGAGTCCATGGCACTGCTTGCCGGACGCCGCGAAGTCCACCTCTAACAAAATAAGGAGCGCCATGGATGGAAATTGAAGGCTAAATGTGATGACCTGCGAGCTGAGCGTGATAAGGAGCGATCGTAATGCAAAAAAATTCATGCGAAATATGAGGCGGCCCAGTCGAGGCCGTTTGTCGTCGTGAGGCGAACCTACGAGGACGAAGGGGGAGGCCCGAGCAAGGCTCTCGCCTCTTGTGCCGGTCGCGGGTTTGGGGATTGCAGGTTGTTGCGCACCTTTGCAAAGACCTGGTCGTCTTGAGCGTCGATTTGTGCGACTTCCCAGTTGGGCCCAGGTCGGACCCCTTGCAACGATGCAACAAGCAAGGCGAGCACGTTGGGGAAGTGCACCCGGCCCACGCTCCCGATGAGTACGACGGGGGCGTTGGTCGGGTCGAGTTGACCGCCGATAAGTGTTGGAATGTCGCCTGTTTAGGTGGGCGTTGTTACGCGCCGAGCAGGGATGGGGGGTCAGACAGCCGAGCAGGGAGGGGGGGTCAGACAGGCGCGCACCGCTGTTAAAGGCTTCGAACGCGGCCCGAATGGCCATCGAGTTGTAGTGCTCCTTAAAGCCAGTCGGGTTGATTTCGCGGATCATGATGGAGTCGCCAATACCAGTAAAGCCAGTCGCCCGTCCTGTTCCCTCGGGGTCCATGTCGAAGACCCACATAAAGTGGCTGTCATACGTGTAAGGTGCAGCTCCGACGCGCTGCTTGAGGAAGACTTTGTTTCCCTAGACAAGTCAAATTGGTTGAAGTCAGGCTAAAAAGCTCAAGTGGTGAGGGGGTGGAGTGAGTGAGTAGGTGGGGGAGGGAGGAAGGGAGGGAGAGAGGGAGAGGGAGAG
>NW_005200739.1:5277-6685 GCF_000372725.1 Emiliania huxleyi CCMP1516 | reverse complement strand
TCTGAGAAGAGGCGGGAGGATGAGGCCAGGCAGCAGGCCGCGCAGGACGCTGCGCAGCCTCAGCCTACCGCCACTTTCGCCGCACCGCCCGTGGCACCGCCTGCCGCCGCTGCCGCTCCGGCCGCAGCATCGCAGGCACACTCGCAGCACCAACAGGCGCAGCAACCCCGGCCCAACGAGTCGCCCGAGGGGTGGACGAGGGTCGGGAAGGGCGGCAAGCCGGACAGGTTCACCATGAAGAACTTCGGCCGCAACCCGCCAAAGTCGGGCAAGCGGAAGCAGGAACACCGCAAGCCCGCACCCAAGGGAGGTGGACCCCCACCCCCTTGTCCCAAGGTGGTGGACAAGAACAGGCTGAGCGCATTGGGCGCTGGCCCTTCTGGCACCAGCGGGAGCCACGAGCGCGCACCGCCGCGCTCTCCCTCCCCCACCTCGCCGCCTGCCAAATCGCCGCGGCCGTCTGCGCCTGCTTCCGGGTATAACTCCGAGCTCGAATTTTCCGACGCTGAGGCGCGGGATAGGGTGGCAGGGGTTGTGCACGACGCAGTGCAGCAGGCTGTGATGCAATATGGCTATGACGACGAGCTCTACCAGGCATGGAGGGACGGCGAGATAGGCGAAAAGGACTTGCCGGAGGAGGTGATGGCTATGACTTTGGACCTTTGCGAGAGGTGGCGAGCGGAGCAAGCGCGGTGTAGGCGCGCCCACGCTGCGCAGCGGCTCTCCCGCGACCATAGCCCCTCCCGCAGCCGCAGCCGTAGCCGCAGCCCCAACTCTTGCTGCTCTTCTAGTGTCGGGTAGTGACCAGGGGGTGAGGGGACGGATTGAAGATCCCTCACACCAAGATCGTGCAGGGCGGGGACACATGTCCCTAAATCCCATCTCGTCTCAGAGTTTGACCGTTCTTATTTATTTATTTATACACCGCCTGCGCCTCCCGCTCGCAGGTACAGCCGCTTCCATCCCCGGGGGGCGCGCGACGCCTGCGACGGAGCTCGGAACATGCGCGTCTCCCTGAGCGCAAACGACCTGTGCGTCTCTGAGGGCTTCGTCACGATCGCAAAGGAGGAGCCCATCGACGTCATGGGTGCGTCGCCTCTCTCAGACGTCATCGAGATCCTCCCGGCGCGGCTCACCTCTCTCAGCCTCGCCGCTGGCCTCGTCGGCATCGCGCCTCCGAGGCTGCACGACACGCCGGTCGAGCCCCTCGAGCGGGAGGTCGCAGCAGCGCGGCGGCGCGAGCTGCGCGCTGCGGGAGAGGCGGCAGCATCGCAGGCAGCGGCCGACGCCGACCCTGGCGCGCTCCGGCGCCGGCTGCAGGAGGAGGTTGCGGCGGCCGGGGCGCGGGCCGAGGCCGCGGCAGCCGACGCCGTCGAGCAGCTCGCCGCCGAGCTCGCCGCCGTGAAGG
>NW_005200739.1:0-2546 GCF_000372725.1 Emiliania huxleyi CCMP1516 | reverse complement strand
CGCCACCTCTCGCAAAGGTCCAAAGCCATAGCCACCAACTCCTCCGGCAAGTCCTTTCGCCGTATCTCGCCGTCCCTCCACGCCTGGAAGAGCTCGTCGTCATAGCCGTTTGCATTAGGTCTGTGGCATTAGGCAGTCGGGAAATATTGAATATATTGCTCCAATACTTAGAGATGCGATCAATATCAATATATATTGCAATACTTAGAGGAGAGGCTGGGCCTGGGCTGGTCAGCAGGACCGTCAGGTTGGACTCAACATATCAATATGGCATATGGGGGCCCATCCCGGGCTTGAAAATGGCTCTAAATCGTTCAAAACGGGCCCAAATCGCTTCAAAATTGCTTAAATCGCATAAAAATCGCTTTGAACTCGTGATTTTTTCGATTTCAGCCCACATCTAGGCGATGTTTGGGACAAATGTCGACATTTCTCATTTGGTGCTCTTGGAGGTTAGAATCAGCGATCAATATGTCAATATATTGTCAATACTTAGAGGGGATGCTGTCAATAATCAATATCAATACTTACAGGGGCGAGAATCAATCTTTCCCGACTGCCTTACGCTGTCTGTGGCGCCAGCGGGCGGGGCAGCGCGCCATATAGCAAGTATTTTCTTCTCATCAAAAAGTCACACTCTCACTGTCTCTCTCGTCGTATGCAGTTCAGCTCGGACGTTCTTATTTATAAGCGCAATGGCGGAGACGAGTCACGAGAGACTTACGGCGTACGGGTACCCTGGTGGCTGTGCAGGTACCAGGTTTCTGAAGAGCGTGTTAGGGCCCTGCGACAAGGTCTGTGCACTGTGGCAGCTGAACAACCTTCGTTCGGTTGGTTGGTTGGGGACGGGACGGGGAACTTTTGCGAGTGGGCAGGGGACTGCAGGGGGAGAGGGGGAGGGAGGCCCAGCGTGCAGCGAGGGGCTGCGGCTGGATCCTACTGCGCGGCTGGACTAAAGACGCACTAAACCTCGCTAAATCTGGATGTAAAGTCGCAGTGAACTCGCGCTAAATTTGCGGAGAGGGGGCGTGGGTCGGGCGCGCACCGGCTGGCTCCGGGAGCGGCCGTCACGTCGAGGAGTGGGGCTGTCGGCGGCTCGAGCGCCGAGGCGAGCCGCTCTGCTGCGCCGCCGACAGCCCCTCTTCCGAGCCGGCGCGTGGAGGCGAGCCGCGGCCGGTGTCGCTGGTGCGGTGGCGGCGCAGCGTTTATCCCCCCCCCCCGCCCCGCCCGGCCGCCCGCCCGCCCTCAGGCCTTGCCCCTCCGCAGGCGCGCCGCCCGCCCGCCCTCAGGCCTTGCCCCTCCGCAGGCGCGGGAGCGCTCGCCGGCCGTCGCAAGCACCTCCTACCTCTCGTCGCCCGGCTGCCTCACCGCGCACGGAGCGTTCGGCTGCTCGCCGCCGCCGCCGCGCGTCCCGCGCCGCCACGCTCGCCCCCTCTCCTGACGCGCACCCCGCGCAGACGGCGCTCCGGGACAGACGGAGCAGCGACCGCGCCAGCGGTCGCTGCTCCGCCCCTCCGTCGCGCGCGCCGCGCGCGCGCTGCGCCGCTGCCGCCGCGCCCCCCTCGCCGTCTGTTTCCCGCCGTATGGTGTGCGGTGCGCGCACCGGGCACGCGCAGCGCACACGGCAGCTCGTGCTCGGCTCGAGCACGGCAGCCTCCCCACCCCCCTACCAACCCCGTCGCGCCGCCGCCGCCGCCCCCGCCACCGCCGCCGCCCCCGTTGTAGCGTTTGGGAGTGCGACTGGCCACGGCAAAAATGCAAGCCCCGCCCCTGGCCACTGTAACCAACAAGATTCTCCTTCTTGGCTTGCGTGGACGAATTAACCCTACTTTTTGTTCGTCCACCCACATCAGCAATTCCGTGCTCATGTCAGCGCCACGCCAGCGCTAGCCCATTCAACCCCGCCCCCATTGGAGGCGGCGCCCTTCAAGGGCCTCACTCTAGTGGCGCAAGAGAAAGACGCGCTGCCTGTACTCGAACGGGAACGGCGCTCAGTCTCGCCGCCGATCAAGATACACATTTATGTATTTGTGTGTATATGGCACCCGCCGACATCGCGACGCTCTTCAACGAGGTGCAGGCTGAGATCGAGGGCCAGCACCAGCAGCTGGCAGTGCTGGACCACGAGATCGGCGCGATTGAGCAGGCGGTGCGGAGCGGGGCGGCGGTCGCGGCCCAGGCTGAAGCTCACAAGCACAGTGCGCAGGCCGCCTTCATGGCGGCCAATTCGGAGCTGACAGCGCTGCGACTCCGCGCCGCCGAGGAGAAGGCAGAGGCGGCGGCCCTGTGGGAAGAGGTTCAAGCGGTCCAGCGCGAGTGCGCTGATCTCGCCAGTCAGGAGGAGGCGCTCGAAGAGCTCGCCCGCTCCACCACGGCTCGACGCAAGGCGCACAACGAGCGCAGGGCTGGCGTGGAGCGCCGGTGGGACGTCGAGAAGAAGCTCATCCAGGCGGAGTGCGCGGCGGAGGCCTCGCGCCTCCGAGCGCTGGATAACCCGCCTGCTCCTCGCGCCTTCGCCGCAGCCCCGCCCCCTGCGCTCCTGGCGC
>NW_005200740.1:0-3958 GCF_000372725.1 Emiliania huxleyi CCMP1516 | reverse complement strand
TTGTGATTCTTGATGGCAGCGAGCGCCCGCGGCCGCGGGTACGTGGATTTGCAAGTGCCATTGAGAATCGCGTCGGTAGCTGGAAGGGACTCGGGCTCGGGGAGCGGGACGCTCTTGGGGTAGAACTCAGTCAGGCAGCCGCCGCGGACGGTGTAGTACTTGTTTTTGTCGCGGGCGGTGCGCTTCTCGCACACCTCCTTCCAGTCCGAGAGGGCGGACTCGTAGGTGGCGATAGCTGCGGCGATGGCGGGGTACTTGGACGCACCTCCCTCGTCGAGGGCGAAGTCGGGGTTGTGGGCGACGAGGGTGCGCCAGTTCTTGAGGAGCGACATGGAGAAGTCGCTGTCGGCTCGCGAGAAGGCGGTGTCGATGTTGCACCCGCGCCCATCTCGGTCGGCAGCTGCGCCTGGAGCAACGCGAGGTCGCGGAGCGCCTGGGGCGAGGCGTCGGCGCGAGCAATGCTCTCAAAGGACTTGCGGATGCGGTTGTGCGCAAACTCGAGAGCCTCGCACGCGACATTGCTCATTGGGCGGCGTGATGCAGCAACAATACACGTCATTTGTTCACGCGCGCGCGAGACGTGCAGAGCAAGGGTTGCTGTGTGTCGCTCTTCTTCTCTTGTCGCTCGCGCGTGTCGTCGTCTTCTGTCTCGCGTCCACCCATACCGATGGGGTCGAGTCCGAGCCCTACATCGTACCTTACCCCGCAAAGAGCTCCGAACCCTCGACTAGACGCCGTGTGAGTGAGTGAGTATTCTTGATACGAAACCACGACGACACACACCAGTCGACTCGCATCGGTTGCCTCCATGAACGGCGGAGCTATTCTCGCGCCCACACCACACCTGGCTCCAACGTGGACACGCCCATAGCTGGGGACACTACTAGGTCACGCATGGCATCACAGAAGTTTTGTCTCTGGGCCCCGAAAGGCATCTCTAGAGCAGTGTCGTTACGCATGCCCCCTCCCCTCCTGGGCGCATGCGCCTCACGTCTCGCCAGAGCATACGCCCTTGGTGTGCGGCGAGACGAGTTTTTCGCCATGCAGCGAGCAGCAAGCCGCCCGCCGCAAACAGCCGGAGGCATCGCCACGGCACTGACTGCGCCGCGCTCCCGCACCCGTCGACGAAGCTCCCCCCGCGGAAGACCGCGCGTAGCGACGCCTTGTCGATCGAGATGAGCGCGCTCGAGGCTCGCCCACCTACTGCCCCTGAGAGTTGGTTATGAGTGGGATCAGCTCCCCCCCTTGGGATCGAAGCCGCCACAACCTCACACCCAACATCACAGGTGGGATCAGAGAGAGACTCCACACCGGACACCGCCCGGGCACAGACTCCCTACCCATCGGATCGCACAGGGCCCCCTCGGAGCAGCCCACACACAATCTCGCATCGGCAGATTGCGCCTGAGTCAGGCAGACAGCAGACAAGGAGAGGAGAGAGGAGAGAGAGAGAGAGAGGAGAGAGAGAGGAGAGGGTGAGGGTGTGTGCACACGTGTGGAGAGGGAGGGTGTCTGTGGTGGGCTGTAGTCATACTACGTGGTTAAAACCACGCGCCCCTCAGGAGCTAAGGTAGAGTGTTGGGTGCACACACACACACACACTAGACGCCCTTACCTCGACTGCCATCGCGGAACAACCCAACCCGGGCCAACAACCCAACCCAACCCAAAAAGCACGATTCTGAAGTTGGGCCCTCAGTGAGTGAGCCGACCTAGCTGCCACAGGGAAGGAGCGCCATCACCTACCGGATTCGCATTCCCACCGGGCACGGCCTTTCGGTTGGATGGGACGGTGCGTGTCGTGCCCCCCTCGATACTGGGTGGGCAGTCTCCCATCCGTTTCACCAATGCGGCTCATTCACTTGAGAATCTTACAACCAAACTCCCTCGCATCACTTGAGAAACAAGGGGAACACGCAGCGCGTGCGTCCTTTCGCCCCGCACGTCTCCACACAACGCTGCCTCAAGGTCCGACCCTAGTGCGGGCGGACCCTCACAGCTCACAGCTCACATCATGGCCACTGTGCACGCCCCGCCGAGGTTCTGTATCGCCGGGATCCGGCACCCGACCGGCCAAGTCTGCTGCAATACTTCGTGCAGACTGTGCGGTGGCCACGGATGCTCCTCTGCACCTGGCGGTCCTCGACAGTGCTGCATGCCCGCGATCCTGCGTCAGCGGCGGGTGTGCCAGTCCGGTACAGACGTGGCCTGTGCCATTCCCGGGTCGGTGCAGACCTCGATGTCCACGTGTGCCGTGTGCTTCTCCGGCTTCTTCTCACCAGCCTCCTTACCGGACCGGGGCGCGAGCATCTCCACTCATTTGCTGAGGCCTCTTGGAGCCGAGGCACACCTTGCACTCACCACCCAAGCAGGTAGCACAGTCACCTCGGCTGTGCGTGCTGACATACTCGATGGGCTGTCGCAGCTGCAACCGATCGCATCGATATAGGTGACTCCCGAGCCATCGATAGGCTGGTTTGTCCGCAAGCTGGAGGGCACCCCACACTGGGTGCAGATTGTGGAGCTGTTCAACCAAACGAGCCGCGGGCAGCCGGGCTCAGGATGCACGCGGGACGAGCGCATGGAGATCACCAACCAGTCTTCGAAAAGCCCTTACTCGTGTCACGTTCGGCGCATTGTATTAACCCGAAATGTGGAGAACGTCTACCTTGGGCCACTCATAGGAAAGTCGACGGAGCACAACCTACCCAAATTGCTGGCGCTACACAGCTGCATCGAGCAACTCGTCCGCCACGAAGAGCACGTGCGCCGAGGCATACGCTACGAGCAAGTGGTGCATTCGCGGCTCGACCGTGTGTGGATTGCCTCCCACCCTCCGGTGGCCGTTCTCGATCCCAAATACGTGTGGATCCCAGGGGGTCAAGACTACCAAAGAGGCGTGTGCGACCGGCACGCGTTCATGAACAGGTCGTCGGCCCATGTCTACTTTCGGCGATGGGACTTCCTCCTTGACGGGCGAGTCATGCGCATTGACAGCCAGTTTGCATCAGGGCGGCTGAATTCAATGCTACAGATGAACGATGAGAACTACCTTGCTGACAGTCTCGCATTCTACCGCCTTCCGATCCGTCGCTTCCCGAGCGCCTCCTTCTTGGGTTGCTGCCCGCCTTCGCTCCATTCGTGCTTCCGTAGCCGATGCCTTCAACTGCAAGGGCTGCGATTGCCGAGGAAGGCACAGGGACTGTGCGCGGCGAGCGCCGTTAACGAGACATTCAGCCCTCCTGTGGGTGGTTCCCGTCTGCTGCGAGTCGGTGCCAAACTCGGAATAGGACGCAACCACTTGTTGGCCGCTCCAGATGAATGCGAAAGGCACGTTGGCACAAATGATCCGGCTGCGCTGGTGGCGGCGGCGCTAGCGAACAACTACTCAATCGCCGGCAAGTACCACATGGAGATGCACTGGGGCGTGCAGATAGCGTTCCTGCTCGAGTTTCCAAGTACGAAATGGGTAACCGTTGCTGTGGCAGAGCCCAAGCACTGGCCACGAGTAGGTCTCGGAGGGGTCGGCTTGCGAATCGATGCGCGGACGCACGCCACGCTCATGAAGGTTGTGGAACTCATCGTGCCATGGTCGCCTCCACTCTTTTGCACAAATGCCACGACGAGTGAGACGGTAGCAGAAGAAGAATACTTCACATGTGGCACGGTAGACCGTTAAAGCATACACTTGTATGTTTGTACTTGTGCACTCTCTCCACCCGGCCATTCCAACGGCCAGGCCGCTCGCTTAAGGCTGATTGGCTAGACGAGCGGCCTACCTCCAACGGGGCGGTCTGGATCACGGGGGATGACATCCTGCCTCCCGGCACGCCGGGAGGAGGTGGGTGCTCCGCCGCCGGACCGCCCTCTCCACCACCCTCGCCCAGGGATCTACAATGCTGTCTCAAGGTCCGACCTGTGGGCTCCGGCCTGCGCTCGGCACCGGGCACCGCCTGCG
>NW_005200741.1:5558-7488 GCF_000372725.1 Emiliania huxleyi CCMP1516 | reverse complement strand
CGACCTGCAACGCGGTCTGGCGGAAGACGTTCTCGGAGCGGACGCTGGCGCCGGCGTCGAGGAGGACGCTCGCCACGCTCACGTAGCCGTGCTGCGCCGCCCAGTGCAGCGCCGTGGGGCGCAAGTGGTGCTGCGCGTCGACCGTATCGGCGGACGCGCCCTTCCGCAGCGCCTCGCGCACCAAACGCAGCTCGCCGTGCCGCGCGCCGAGGAGAAGCTGGCGCACAGCCTGCGCGTCTCCCCCGGGAGTTGCGGCCTCCTCCGGCTCGTCGTCGCCCGCGGAGCCGTGCAGCGCCGTGACCGTGTCTGCCAGCAGCCGCCGGCAGCAGAGGGAGAGAAGGCGGTTGAGGTCCGCTGAGACGTCCGGAGGCAGGTGTGGCTGGTAGACGGGACGTCCGTCGTCGCCGAGCGGGGCGCCGTGTCGTGGGCAGAAGCCAGTGCGGGAGAGAGCGTCCTCGTCGCCGCAGTCGCAGCTGCCTGCCGCCTGGACGATCCGGTAGTCGTGGCCTGCGTGCTCTCCCGCCTGGAAGCAGTCTGGGCAGATTGCACACGACGGATCGACCTCGCACACCAGGCAGCGGTACGCGATGCTGCCCCGCCGCCACGAACGATTGCAGACGCTCAGGCAGGGCTTATCCGCGGTGCAAAGCGCTGCGAAGAAGGCTTGTGGCGCCTGGCCCTTTGTGATGCGCTCGAGCAGAGCGTGGAGGGTCTGCTTGAGCCCGACCCCCCCAGCGCGGTCGGTGAGCTCGCCTGCGCCGCCGAGGACGCCGGCGTCCACCATGCGCTTTGGCGCGAGGCCCCGTGCGCACGAGAAAAGAATTTTCGCGTAACCAACGCGGCCAAAGCGGGGTTTGCCAAACCCAAAGGACATCCACCTCGAGAACCTCGAGACACGAGAGCAAGAGGTGGACTAAAGCCGAGCCTGGCTGTTCTTCACCTTTCTAAAGAAAGAAAGAAAGAAAACAGACACGCCAAACGAGGGATGGGACGAGGACAGGGTTCACACCTGCACGAGCAGGATTTTGGAAGAACGATCAGGGGGACAGGTGGGGCTCTCCTGCTCCTGACAAGGGACACGACAGGCTCGCAGCGCGGTGCGCGGTGGACTCCCACATCCACTGGCGGTCTCATCTCAGTCTAGCGACCTGCCTCCAGCTTGTCGCTGGCAGTCTCTCCTACCACAGGCACACTGACACAGGGGTGGCAGGGGCGGCGGCACGAGTCTCCCACATACTATGCGGGCCTCACTAGAGGTGCGGCCTGTGCGTGTCCTCGCCCTTGAGGGGGGAGGGGAAGGGGCTGTGTGTCTGTGCATGTGTGTGTGTGTGTGTGTGTGTGTGTGTGTGTGTGTGTGTGCGTGCGTGTGCGTGTGCGTGTGCGAGCCGCCCTTCACCTTTCTACCTACCTGTGATGTGAGGTTAAATTTATTTATTTATTTACCGACTGCACTCCAAGTGCTCCAAGTGCGGTGTTGCTGCTCGTCCTCCCCTTTTTTAATTTTATCGCCGCACGTGCACGCATCCAACGCGGTCAAAGCGGGGTTTGCCAAACCCAAAGGACGCCACCTCGAGAACCTCGAGAGACGAGACACGAGAGCAAGAGGTGGACCAAAGCCGAGCCTGGCTGTTCTTCACCTTTCTACCTACCTACCTAGCCGAGTATTCTCGGCACGGCTCTACGACTTATTTCCAAAATTAGCTCTGTGAACAGCGCCTTGGGCTCAACGAGGTTTGCCTCTCGCACCCCGTCTGTTTTCCTTTCCTTTTTTCTCTACAACACCCTCTCTTTTCCTCTCTATTTTCCGGGGGGAAACTGCGTGGAAATCGTCAAATTTTTGGCTCCGAGCCGAGTCTGAGGCTGGTTTGGGCCCAAAATCAGCCAAATTCTAGGCCAAATCGTCAAAATGCCGGGAATTTCGCGGAGAACC
>NW_005200741.1:0-2028 GCF_000372725.1 Emiliania huxleyi CCMP1516 | reverse complement strand
CAGCACACGCAGACGCGCGCGCGACCGCAACACGCACACGTACACAGCACGCGCGCGTCGCACGCCAGCGCAGCGCCACACACAGAGCACACTTCCCATCAGCAGCAGCAGCCTGCCACAATCCACATCTCACACACGCGCGCACACACTCCCCCTACCGGCGCACGCATTGGGCGTCGCCGAGAGCTCCCAAAGCTGACTTGTGTGGCTGCTTGTGCTGCCTGCTCAGCACAAGCAGCCACACAACCCAAAAGCTCACTTGTATGGCTGCTTGTGCTGCCTGCTTGGCAGCACAAGCAGCCACACAACATCCCGCTTCATCTCGCCTCCTAGTCTCGCCTCATCTCGCCTCATCTCGCCTCACCTCGCTTCATCTCGCCTCACCTCGCTTCATCTCGCCTCACCTCGCCTCATCTCGCCTCACCTCGCCTCATCTCGCCTCCACCTCGCCTCAACCCTCATCTCGCCTCACACCTCGCCTCATCTCGCCTCATCTCGCCTCATCTCGCCTCACCTCGCCTCATCTCGCCTCACCTCGCCTCATCTCGCCTCATCTCGCCTCATCTCGCCTCATCTCGCCTCATCTCGCCTCATCTCGCCTCATCTCGCCCCCCACCTCGCCTCACACCTCGCCTCATCTCGCCTCATCCTCGCCCCATTTTTTTTTCTTTTCTAGACCACTCCGAGACCGACCCGCCCAAGACCGACCCGAGACCCGAGATCGACCCGAGATCGACCCGAGATCGACCCGAGATCGACCCGAGATCGGCACAAGCGATCAACCCAAAAATGCCCCAGAGCCCCCTCCGGGGGGACCCCCCCTCACCCCGAGTGTCCGTGTCCTTCGCGAGTCACCGATGGGGAGCGGGGGGGGGTGCGAGATGCACAGGGGAGGCTGGGGAGGGGGGGGTCCACTCTGAAGACTGCCGACCGCGGGGGGGTTTTGTCCCACAGGGTTTTACCCTCCGCGTGAGGATCGGCGCGGCGAGGGGGTAGGTTCGAATTCGCCGCGCAACATTTCACCCCCACAGGACCCCGCCCACCCCCCCTCATGGTCCCACCTAGTACCCCAATGAGCCTTCGCACCCCCTCCTTGCGCAGTGTCCCCCACTATGTGTCGCCGTTATCGGGGCATGCTATCCTGTGTAGTCAGGGCAAGTGGGGGCGAGGCGCAGTCCCATCTCTCCTGTGTACGGGTGGGTTCTGTCCCTAGTCTCGGAGGGGGGCTTGAAGCTAAGAATATTTTATTTACGATTCTCGTAGCCCTCTCTCTGAGCTTCTCTGTAGGAAGTGCGCAAAAACGAAAAAGAATTTTACAATCGTGTCAGTGTCAGCGCGCACTAGTCCCGTGCCCAGTGTCGTTTGCTCTCTAATGGTGTACCTGTGCCAGTGCGTGCAAGTCCCGTGCCCCGTCGTGTGGCGCCGGCACCCCAGCGTAGGAATCCTAGAGGGCGTCGTGTTGCCCTCCTTCTCTGGTATAGCAAAATTCTGTCCCGACGGCGTCTATCTCCCGACGAGATAGAAGCGTGGATGGCCGACCAACTCGAGGGTGCTTCTGGACCCTCGAGCTGATATTAATATGCGGCGGACGGCCGCTCCCCACGGTCCACGTCTTCTCCCCGGCCCGCCGCCCGGTCCGCCGCAGCGGGCGCCAATGCCGCCTTCCGGCCCTCCGCCCGGGTACCCACAGATGGGGTACGGCCAGCGGCCGCCGCCTGGCATGCCGCCGGGCTATGGCTTGACGAGCAACGGCTGCTACCACGGGCCACGTCCTCCCCCCGGCCCGCCGCCCGGCCCGCCGCAGCGGGCGCCAATGCCGCCTTCCGGCCCTCCGCCCGGGTACCCGCGGATGGGGTACGGCCCGCGGCTGTCGCCTGGCATGCCGCCGGGCTACCCTCCCCACATCCCTCCGCCCCGACACCCCGGGATGGCTGGCCAGCCGCCCGACTACCCGTGCCAACACCCCAGCGGCTACGATGACCGTCGGTCCAGAAGCGAGCGCGAGCGCGACTATTACAATGAGCGCGA
>NW_005200742.1:0-3961 GCF_000372725.1 Emiliania huxleyi CCMP1516 | reverse complement strand
GTGCGCCGGGCCCTCCCTGCTCGGCTCCAGCGAGTAGACAAGTGTTACCATCAACAGAGATTCAGAGTAGATGGACTCTTGGATGGATCTGACCTCGGGGCCGATGTGACCAAGCGCTGGTAGCGTGGCTTTACCTCACACGGTCTCACAGTGTGCCGGCAGTCGCCGAGCAGTGTCGCTCACACAAGCCGCAGCACAAGTGACTGAGGGCCAGTGAGGGCGAGCCCATCGCTGTGAGTGTGACAGCTCTGTGGCAGCCGCACAGTAGGCTATGCCAACTGTGCAGGGCGTGTGAGCAGCAGAGGAGCTGCCCTCCAGGCTTCTGTCGCAAAGAGCTGCATGCCACCGAAGCGCGAAGGCGCTGTCGAGGTTCACCGAGCGCGGCGCAGGTTGAGGGACCACCGTCACCGACGAGTGCGTTGGACTTTTCACTCCGGACAAAGACGGCGACACGCACACGAGCTGCGGCCGTGCCGCCGTCTTAGCGGCGAAGCGCGGGACTGTCTGTGGCGAGGTGGGTCGCGTCCCTCGATTTCCGTCAACTCAGCCTATGGCATCGGCGGCGCGGCGAGGCGGCGGGCGACGCAGTGCGGGGCGGCGCGGCGGCGGGTGGTATAATTGTTTATTAATTCATTAATAATGAATTAATAATTGTCGGGCGGCGGCGCGGCGCGGCGGCGGGCGGCGCGAGGCGGCGGCGCGGCGAGGCAGCGGGCGACGCGGGGCGGGGCGGGGCGGCGGCGGGTGGTATAATTACTTATTAATTAATTAATAATGAATTAATAATCACCGGGCGGCGGCGCGGCGCGGCGGCGGGCGGGGCGGCGCGGAGGCGGTGGGGTAATTAATTATTTGTTAATTTATTATTACTTAATGACCTCGAGTGCTGTATTCCACGTCCTAACCTAATTAGTTAATTCATTAATTAATTACGTATTGTATTCCGCGTCGGGTATTCGCAAGTATTCCAGGAAGGCAGGGCGCGAGGCGGAGCTGTCTCGACGCAGTGTACCACCACCCACGCTGTAGAAGGACAGAGAATAGTTCCCTTCCCCCCTCGGAGGGGGCCGGGCGAGGCGCACCCCGAGGGCCCCCCCCTTTCCCCTTCACCCCTCGGAGGGGGCCGGGCGAGGCGTAACCCGAGGGCCCTCTTCCCTGACCCCGACCGCCTGCCTGCCTGCCCTGCCCGCCTGGCTGATAAGATCTTTTCACCTCCTCATTGGTGGAGTATAGGTACGAGGGGGGTGGCGCATCTCTTGCGGGTCTCGCCAGGGGCGCCTACTAACCTCGCTTGCGAGGGGCGTGTGGCATGTCTGAACGGACTCGTGAGGGGAGCCTGCCAACCTCATTCGTCGAAGCGGCGCTTTGTACCCACACCCACCCCGCCGCATTCGTCGCCGGCGAGCGACAGGCTCCCGTCGGCCGGACTGCCCTCGACGAGTGGGTGTCGCCAACCAAGGCGACACGCACTCGAGGGTAGTGCCGACGGGACGCGGCTCGAAGGGCGTGGCTCCGCAGCACGACTGGCACTCGTCGCAGAGGCCTCGCATTCGACAAGTCGGGAACGGCTCTACCCGCAACTTTATTGCTAACACGCGCGCACCGCCGAGCCTGCGGCGGGCGCGCTGCAGCCGCACGTCTACCTTCGTCATAGTGCCACGACGTGCGGCCTAGAATTAGCACACGTGCCTCTGTTCGCTAACACTCACACATTGAATTGTCACCGCCTGTGAGTGCGAGATAGGGCTGGCCGCTGGCGGCTAGCCCGTGAGGAGGGCGACCATAGACACCTCACTAACCCCACACACGGTCTCGTCCGTGCCTCGCCGGCCGGCGAGATTGCTAGAGGTGGAGCAAGCCTGCTCTAGCCTCGCATATTACCTCCTGTCGTCTGTTGTGATGTTGTGCCCTTGTTTGTTTCTCTTGGCACCTTGGAGTGCTGGGGGGGGGCGACAGGAGGAATGTGGCCCTGAGTTATGTGTACGCCAACTCAGGGTGTGTGGCAGCCAGCTGGCTGTGTGTCTTGTGAGCTTGTTTGTGTCTGTGTGTCGCTCGTGCGTGTCGTCATCATCTGTCTAGCGTCCACCCATACCGCGTTGGTGTCCAGTCCGAGCCTGGCTGTTCTTCACCTTCCTACCTACCTACCTACCTCGCAAATACTTGATTTTCGACCCAAGAGACCGCAGGGCTGTCGGATTTTTCCGCGCCTCGAAATTCCTAACAATCGCCTCGCCGCTCCACAATGCCTTTCTCCGTTGCCTCCAGCCGCGCGGCGCCATCGTCCTCGATCCAGTGCCGGCCTGTGACAAGCTTGGCAGCTCGCGGATCGACGATCGCCACGAGCTGCTGCCCGGCGACCGCCGCTCGCCTTCGACGACAGTCCTAACAATCGGCGGTGAGCGGCACCTCCTTGGCCCAGCACCGGTGTTGTCACGTCTCAGCTGCTTCATTGCCATGTCCAGTTATGGCGGAGACGCGCTGATAGCATTCCTGTGCACGCAGTTGGACCTGCACGGCCATCGGGTGCGTGGCGCAAAAAGACCTGTTTGCGCTGTCTTCGATATCAGCGGCTACATGCGCTGCTGCGCGTACCTGTGACGCACACATGTTGATCACATCCATATACCTCACTAACACACAGCTGGCGAGCCTTGCTTCCCTCGTCTGGCCATGCTGTGCATCATCTCACCGTATGCAGCCGTATACGCCCACGGTGCTCACAGGGTCGGGCGTCACGGTGCTCGTGGCAAGCATCTCCGTCACTCTTGTGACTTGTGGGCTTGGTGGTGTTGCCTCCGGTGCTACTGCTGGCTAGGGTGCCAATGGCGCGACGGGAGGCGGCCATTGGCGCCACTACAGCAACGATTGTTAGGCCGTGGAAAAATCCGGAATTCGTGCCCCGAACCGGCCGACACGTGGCCGCATATATGTATATATACCACGTCCATATGGGCTGCACAAGCCAAACCACGCTCATCACAGCTTGCCACAGTGTGGCCCCTGGCAGTGGTAAGCCATTCTTGGTGTACCAGCTCACAGGAGGGCCGCTTGAACACGATTGTTAGACGGCGTGAAAAATCAAGTATTCGTGAGATAGCGACAACAAATGGAACGACTATGTAGACGAGCTAGCTGCTCGTGGCAGGCGGGGTGACAGAGGCTCGAACACGGCCGAGTGGGCGGACGACACCATCCCGACGGACGCTCCCGGCGAGGGGAGCGACACGGAAGGACCCGCCCCCGCCCCTTGCGCCTTGGGGGCCCCCACCCCCCCGGGGGGGCCGTTGGGCCCTCTCCGGGGGGCAGCCCCTCCGGGGAGGCCGGCTTTCCCCGTGCCGGTTCTCCCCAACCAACCCCGCCGGCAGCGCGAGCTGCCGGCCATATTGAGCGGTTCATCCGCGTCGCGCACTCGTCCCAACCGGGGGCCGCAGACTCGTTCTGCGCGCCAACGGCTGGCGACGCTGTGTTGCCCTTGAGCTAGTCCTTCCCCGGTCGCCTAGGCTAGCCTCTGCGCTGTCTGGCGAACCGCCTGTATGCCATGCGCGCGGACCACGCTTGCGTGGATACGTGGCAGGCAGGCTGACCCGTGTGCGGGGTAACCCGCGCACGGGAAAGCTTCACGGGTTCGAGTCGTCAAAAGCGTTTCTGATTTCGTGTGCCACGCAGGTGCCGTCTACTCTCCTGACTGTGCTGGGCTTCCGGATCTCCTACGCGACCTGGGACGCGACCTGCAGCTACGACTACATCGTCGTCAACGGCAAGAAGTACTGCGGCACCTCGGGTCCTGACGGCGTCGCCTCCGACGGCACCATCATCTGGACATCCCAGCCAAACTCGTACCGCGAGACTGGCTGGCATCCCAGCCAAACTCGTACCGCGAGACTGGCTGGCACATCTGCTGGGAGACCCGCCCGCCCCAGGCCCCGCCGCTGCCGCCGTCCCCGCCGTCGCCCCCCCCTCC
>NW_005200743.1:2492-4573 GCF_000372725.1 Emiliania huxleyi CCMP1516 | reverse complement strand
CAATGAGGCACCAACGGATAGCTCGGGTTTCATGTAGCATAAGCCAGCGTCGCCTGCACCGAGTTCGAGGCCAAAGCCAAGGCTTCCCGTCAGACCTGGCTTGACTGGGAAGTCAACTGAAGCGCTAAACTCCATATTCGGTGCCGGTTCGTTCTCAAGTTTGCAGCAGGCGTAGTCCCCAGTCCCAGTTGCATATTCCACGTTCAGAGGGCCGAAGCTGCCCCCCTTGATCTCCCCCCCCCGGAGACTGCGGCGGTTTTCCGCGGCGGAGGCCGTGAGGCGCTCCAGGACCTGGGCACCGAGCAGGTAGGGGCTCACGTCCGGTTGCGCGTCCTTCAACTCCCGCAGCATCACCGTGTAGTCGAAGTACAGGCCGACGGGTAGGTCTGAAATGTCCACGTGGCGTGGTGCGAGAGGCTCCTTGTTGCCAAGCTTCGCCATCAATGCGCCATAGTCGGAGCCGGGAAGCGGGTTGCTCGTCAGAAGCGCGTGGAGAGGATCGACCGCCTTCTGCCCGTTCCTGTAATCGTTATCGACGCAGCCCGAGGGCCCACACAGCATGCTAAGCTCGTCGCTTTCCAACGCAAAGAACCGCTCAAACGGCTCTCCGAGCTGATAGAAAATGGAAGGCTTCTGGAAGGCCGCGTGACCGACGAGATCGTCAAAGTTCACCGACGCGTCCATCCTGTCGATGCGCCAGATTTGCTCAAAGTCGTTTGTGGGACGGTAGAGCAGCTCGATCCGCACAGGAAGGTAGGCGCCGTCAGGTCCAGTCGGTGCGTCGTAGAATTGCCAGAGGTAGTCCGCCTGCGCCTCCGGCGAAGTCAGCGTCCATTTCCGAACAGGCATCGAATAGCCGGGAATCGTCACTTCCCCGCGGTACGAGCTGGTTGAGTCGTGCCCCAGCGGCGACATGGGTTCGCCGTCCTCTTCCAACTTCACATCCTGGCAGTAGTAGCCGGTGTTGTTGATTGTTGCTGATCGAGAAGACCAGGTTGGCTCCGACGGACCGCCAGTCTGGCTGGGTGCTGGTTTCTTTGGCCAGGGCTGGCCTTCCCCCCAGGCTGGATCAGCTGAGCAAGGTTTGGGGAGAATCCCCCATTCAGATCTTCAGATATTTTAACGGATGACCAAAAATTGGGCAAAAACGGGTGATTTCGGGCATCCTTTTGCTGCGTCGCGTACGCCGTGGGCGCCGTCGGCGGCGCCGAGGCGGCGCGCGTGTGCTGCATAGGTAGTGAAGCCACCGCCGAGCGACGAAGCGGCGTCCTCACGATGTTCGATGACCGCTATATCTACTGCATAGGGTCGCTCCTGCCGGCGGCGCTGCTCATCGGACTCGCGCTACAGCCGTGGAGATGACGAGAGCGATGGAGGGACCGCCAAAAGCGGCACTGAGATACGCCGCGCACAGGGGAAGGCAAGCATTCGCTGGTAATTTCGCTGCAGCCCTCCGTTGAGGGTGGGGGTGGTCCGCTGCAGGCCTGCGTGTGCGTCGGCGATACACACACATGCCGCCAGGGGATGTGCCGGAATGAAAAGGTAAAAGGATCTCTCCATATATAGGAGCTCGCAGTCCCGCACAGGCACTCAGGCAGTCTCCTCTCTCAGGAGCCAGGGAGAAGTGCCAGAGTCTCCAGTACCAGACAGAGCCAGACCCCGCTGGAAAATATGTGTGTGTCGTGGCTTTTTGTTACAATCTCCCCCATCGGCATCCCCCCCCCCCCCCCCAAATGCGCACTCTCCCAATATCCAAACAGGGGTTCCGGACCCAATAGATCAAGCACCCCCAGTCAACACAATGGTTCGAGCCGAGGGAAAAAATCTGACCGTGCCTCCGGTGTACTCCCTTTCGCCACCACGACGGCGAATTGCAAGAATGGCGGCCACATGGCCGCGCGACTGCACCCCGTACCCGGACCCGACCAAATACAGATCGTCCCCATACCCGAGGCACTTTATGGAATCGACGGGAAAGGCCCTTGCCGGGCGCGACGCTTACGTCAAGGAGCTGCGGGTGATGTTCGAGCGGGAGGCCGCCCACGCCGTGCAACAAGCAGCGCAAATCGCGGCGCTGCAAG
>NW_005200743.1:0-1885 GCF_000372725.1 Emiliania huxleyi CCMP1516 | reverse complement strand
GAACGCACTCGGGATGGCCCTCCTGGCACGCCATGAACAGCGGCGTGGCACCGTTCGCCGCGGCCTGGTTGACGGCCGCGCCAGCGTCGCGCAGCAGCCGGGCGACCTCGAGGTGGCCCTTGTAGCACGCGATGATCAGCGGCGTGGCGCTGCCGTTGGCTTGATTGACCGCCGCGCTCGCCTCGAGAAGCAGCCGGACGCACTGGTCATGGCCCTGCAGGCACGCGATGGACAGCGGCGTGGCGCCTCTGGCGTCTGCTTGGTCGGTCGCCGCGCCAGCCTCGAGAAGCAGCCGGGCGCACTCAATCTGCCCCTCCTGGCACGCGATGAACAGCGCGGAAGCGCCGTCATCATTCGTCGCCCCGACGCTCGCGCCGCCCTCGAGCAGCAGCCGCGCCGCCTCGGCCTGCCCGTGCCGAGCGGCCCAGGTCAGCAGCGTGTCCTGCCTCTCGGTGTCGTGCCGCGCGTCGAGCTGGGCCGCGAGCGACGTGCCGCGCGTCCGCCGCCCAGAGAGGAAACCGCGCAGCAAGGCCAGGTCGCCCCGAGACAGGACGGCGAGGCTGCCCGCTCATGCTGCCAGAAAGAAGAAAAAGGAGCCAAACTTTTTTCTTTTTCTGGGGTTACCCCGATGTCGCAATTCCAATGGTTTAGGTGTTCGGGGGGGGGGGGGGGGGGGAGTGTGCGTGTTTCACATCTGTGCGATCGCTGGTGTGTGGTGTTGCGCGCGGAAATAAAGGGCGTCGTGCGTCGAGAGACTCGAGAACTTCTTCGCACTTCGGACTCTGCGTGCAGCGTGGGACTCATTGGGGTGTTTTTGTTTTGCTGCTTGCTGGAGCTTTCTTAAGTAGAGACTACGTTAGGACACGGTAGATGCGGATTAGTTGGAAATAGGTACACGCTACTGAACGAGAACTGCTACTGAGTACTGTCCATGGACGCACGCCGCAAGGCAACGACGGCACCACGGCGCTAATAAGGTTCGTATGACACGCTCGGTGTGGCGTCGGCTGCACTACTGGGCCGCGTCGGCTGCACTACTGGGCGCGGTGTCCGTTTACAAGGTAGCACTAGAGAGGAGGGCGCGATTCAGCGCGAACGGTAGTTCGACGAGGATGAACCGTAGTAGAGCCGTGGGCGCGGTCAGCATAGAGCATCGCAAGCCACTAATTGGAACTCCACAATGCGGGTGGCCACCCGTGACGCCTGCGCCGTGTCATGCGTGATCCAGACCGCCCCGACCGCGGCCTGCGCCACCAGCGCCTCCACAAGCGCGGTCGCCTCGCCGTCGCACGCACTCGTCACCTAGGGGAGCAGCTCCCCCATTCTGCGTGCGCGTGTGGGTCGCGTGTGTGTGCGCTCGTCGCCTCGTCGATCTTGGCTGCATCTCGGGGATATCTCGGCGAAATCTCCGCCAAACCTCGTCGAGGAGAAGGACCTGCGGCCGCAGCGCCACCATCATCGCCAGGTAGACGCGCTGGCTCTCGCCGCCAGAGAGGGAGGCCCAGTCCTGCTCAAGGAGCGGTCGGGGTGAGGGTCAGGGTGAGGGTCAGGGTATTGGTTAGGGTTAGGGTTTGGGTTGGGATTAGGTAAGGGTTGAGGGGCCCACTCCTGCTCGAGAAGCGAGTCGGGAAGCTGCAGCCTCGCCAGCCCCTCCAGCAGCCGGGACCACGCCTGTTCATGGTCGGAGGTGTGAAGAGAAACTATCCGCATTCACAGTCGGTGCAGCAGCCGGAACCGTGCCGCTGCCGGGCTTTGGCGCGCCCGCTGCACTCGCAGCGAAACGATGCGGTCAAACAGCCGCCTCGGCGAGCCGGGCAGCCCAAGGCTACGTCATGAGCACACCAGCGTCTGAGCGAACACTCGAGTCTCTAGGAAGGCGAGACGT
>NW_005200744.1:0-3968 GCF_000372725.1 Emiliania huxleyi CCMP1516 | reverse complement strand
CGAGCCGACCGCCCACGCCTGCTTCCTCTGACGGCAGCGACGGTGGCGACAATGAATTGGGCGAGTAGGAAGCAAGGCGAGTAGCGGAGGAGAGCGACCGCCCGATTCTTTTCTTTTTCTGGCACCACGCGTTTTTCTTCATTTCCGCGAATGCATTTGCCGCTCGCGCGGCCCCGCTCGCCGGCCGCGCAGTGCACTGTCGGCACCGCGTCTCTCTCTGTGATCATCCCTGCGTACGACGAGGCAGAGAGGCTGCCGCGCACGCTCGAGGAGTCGCTCGCTCACCTGTCGACCACCCGGCGAGGCCCGTGGGAGATCATCGTGGTGGACGACGGCTCCCACGATTCAACGTGCGAGCTCGTCGCGGCGCGGCTGGCGGCGGAGCCGCGGCTGCGGCTCCTCTCCTCCGGCCGTGGGGCCAATCGCGGCAAGGGCGCTGGCCTCGCCGCCGGCGCGGCGGCGGCGCGAGGCGAGCTCCTGCTCCTCCTCGACGCCACGCCCCTTTCGGCGCTGCCCGCGCTCGAGCGGCGGGTGGGCGCGCGCGGCTGCGAGATGGCCGTCGGCTGCCGCGCCGCGGCTCTTGCCGCTCGGCCCGCCGCGAGGAGGCTGATGGGAGTCGTGTTTGCGGCTCTCGCGTCGACCTGCGTGCGGGGCGTGCCCGACACTCAGTGCGGGTTCAAGCTTCTCTCCCGCCGCGCGGCGCGCGAGCTCTTCCCGTCGCTGCAGATCCGCGGCTGGGCGTACGACGTGCAGCTCCTCGCCCTCGCGCAGGCGAGCGATTGCCCCAGATTGCCCGAGATTACGCGAGATCACCCGAGATCACACGAGATCACACGGGATCACCCGGGATCGCCCGAGATCACCCGAGATCGCACGAGATCGCACGAGATCACCCGGGATCACCAGAGGTTAGGCGCGCGGCTCGGTGCCGGTGGCGTGGCGCGACGTCGAGGGCTCAAAGGTGACGCCGCTCACGCCGCTGCAGATGGCGGCCGACCTCGTCGCCTTGCGGCTGCAGCTGGCGTGGAGCGCGTGGCGGCGCGGCAGCAGCAGGAGGGAAGAGGCGGGGAGCGGAACGGGTTCGCGCGCGGCGTCGCGCGGCATCTTGCGCAAGGCCTTGGACGCGTGCGGCGGCGGTGCGGGGAGGGACGAGGCCCGGAGGGGAGGGGCGAGAGATGGGGAGATATGCGGAGACTGTTGATGCACCCGACACTCCGGCCGCCGGGTTTGAGTGTACAGTTTGGCACACTTTGCCCGACTCTCTAAAACACCTGAATATTTCTTAAGCTTGAAAATATGCTGTTAACGCCGTTTCGGCGGTGACGCCCTCGCTGCCTCGAGCGGGCGCTTTTCGGCGCGGCGTGGCGTTATCGCGGCCGCCTCGTCCTCCGCGATCGATTCCGCCCCTTCCATCTCCGCGACCGCCCGCGCGTAGGCCACCGCCGCGTCGACCGCCGTCGCGAAAGTGCCAAAGGAGACGGGCTTACCATATGCGGTGCGCCCGTCCGCTCGAAATCGGCCGGTCTTGTTGATCTCGCGCACGCCTTTGTTTGTAGCCGGTGGCGCTGTGGATCGAGAGCCGCAGCCCCTCCACCTCCGTCGCCACCTCCGACCTCTCCGGCGCCTCCTCAATGCCCGACTGCGCCAGGGGGCCGCTCAGGCTCCGCCGCCACCTCGCCAGTCGCCCGCGCGTACGCCACCGCCGCCTCCACCGCCGTGTGCCGAAGAGGCCGAGATAGACCTCCCTCCCGTCCACACTGTGCTGCGCCTGGTAGCGGCCAGAGTGGAGCTTGCCCACGCCCCTGTACCCGCTGCTGCTGCCGCTCGACAGGTGCACAAGCCCTCCGCCTCCGTGGCCACTGTCGGAGGAGGTTGAGCTGGAGGCTGGTACTCGCCGACCGCCCGCGCATACGCCACCGCCGCCTCCACCGCCGTGTCGAAGCAGCCGATGGAGACCTGCTCTCTGTCCACCCTGTACCGCGCCTGGAAGCGGCCAGTAGTGGACGCCATTTGCACGCCCTTGTACCCGGTGCTGTTGCTGGAGAGGTGCAAGCGCAAGCCCTCCGCCTCGGCTGCCAGCCGGCGACGCGCCGGTGGTGGCTCTCCCTCGAGGCACCGGCGTCGGTCCGCCAAAAGTACGGCCTCTGCAACCCTGGTGACGTTCGGTGACTGCTCTCGGCGCGCCAATCACGACCAACGGCTCGCGCGCCGACGCCTCCCACCGCCTGCGGCTCGAGGAGATGGGGGCGGCCGGCCTCTGTCGGCTGTGGGACCGCGCCGCAGACCCGACGCAACAGACCGACCTCTGCGCGCGCCCCGAGGCGGCGGGTGTGGTGCGGGGCCTGCTGCGGGTGCTGAGGGAGCACCTGGAGGAGAGGCTGCCCGGCCACCCCGCCCTGACGGCGCACTGGTTCAAGCGGCGCCTCAACTCGAGCCTTTCGCACGCCGCTCAGCCTGACCCCTCCCGCCTCCCGCATGACCCCTCCCGCCTCCCGGTTGCAACTCCCGCGTGATCATCGGCCTGATGGATGCCCTCGCCCCCGCCCTTGCCGTCGAGGGGAGTCCCTAAATCGGGGTTCTCTTGTTTTTTGGATTCTTTTTTCGTCACATCAAAATTCTTTTTTCGGTGTACCCCTACCAGGGGTTGGGTTGACCCAGGGTGCCTCTCCGGCTGCTCTCGGCTTCCCTCTCGCTGCCGTCTCTGGCTGCAATCTGTGGCTGGCCTATCTTCGAATGGTGGACTGCGGCTGCCCACTCGGCCCACACGACCCGGGCTGTTACTGCGGTTGCCGGTCTGCCTGCGAGGGCTTCGTCGACTCGCTACTGCTCCCGATGCTGCAGTCCGCTCCCGGCCAGGCGCAACGTATGCATCACGCGGTGGCACGCTGCGCCAATCCGCCGCACCGTGGACCACCAACCGTAGGCGTGCATCAAGAACGTGCTCGGACCTCTGTGGCGGACGTGCGACACGATTTGCGGGCACGACAACAAGGATCCGAACCGCGAGTCGGCGGCCGGCGCCGCCAAGGCGGTCGTCACCCTCACATTCCGGCCGATCAAGAGCGAGGGCAAGTACAGGAAAGCGTTTGCGCAATACGCGACGACGGTGCAGGCTTCCACGCCGGGCGTGCGCGCCTTCTTCTCCTTCATGGACAAGAGCAGGGAGAAGACGGCGCTCCAAGCGAGCAATCGGCCGCCGCCGCCGCTCTTCGACTTCAAGCCGCAGGAGCTGTTCGAGCACGCGCCCGGCATCAAGCACCGACTGGTGCCAGAGTGGTACGCGAAGCGGCAGCAGCAGCAGTCCTAGGCGCGCCGCTTGCGCCACCGCATGCGCGCTGGTTTGCTCCCCCGGTCACCCATCCCCGCATGTCACGAAGGCGCGCGCGGTCTTCATCCCGCGTTTGGCGCAGGCAGCCGGGCCAAAACTTGCGCACATGCATGCGCTGTGCAGCGAGGCCAGGGGATGGTAGCTCTAAGGAAGCGGTATTCCCTCTCTCTCTGCGACACATCGCGGCGGGTTCGTCGCTCTTGAGGCCGCCGGAAGCGCCGCCGCACACATCGTAGCTGGCGTCTCGAGCGGCCTCAAGAAGCGCGAGCAGCAGGCGCGGCGGCCGAGGCGCGCCCTCTCTCTCGACGCGCCCACTTCGCCGAGACTGACAGCCCCCCCCCCCCCCCCCCCGAGGACTTGCTCCATAGCCTCCCCAAACAGGACGGCTAGCGGAAGGGGACCAAACGGGGTGGAGGATGAGGAGGAAGTTATTAGCCGGTAGGGAATTTTCAAAAAAGAAAGGTAAGAAAAACACGGCCAAAAATGTCATGACATCGATTTCGCTCATCACACATCAGGCTGGGGGCCGAAGGTACCCGCTCTGTCCTAAGGCCTCCTTTCTGGGAAAACGGCGCTAAACGGCTTCGCTTACCGGGGGCAACGGGTATCAAGTGTACCACAAGGGGGGGGGGGGGGGGGG
>NW_005200745.1:0-3968 GCF_000372725.1 Emiliania huxleyi CCMP1516 | reverse complement strand
GTCCCTAGGGTGGGCGACGGATAGCGCACCACACACCTCTCCTTAAAATCCCTGTGTGGTGGCGGCGTGCCGTCCTCCCATCCCTCCCTTGGGTTGTCTGTTTTCTTTCTTTCTTTCTACCTGTCCTTCTCCCACCCCTCGTTTGGCGTGTCCGTTGTATTTATTTATTTATAACTGGGCACAGGAGAAGAGAGATAGGAAGAGGCAGACTCCCTAGGGTGGGCGACGGATAGCGCACCACACACCTCTCCTTAAAATCCCTGTGTGGTGGCGGCGTGCCGTCCTCCCATCCCTCCCTTGGGTTGTCTGTTTTCTTTCTTTCTTTTACTGGGCACAGGACTGGCGCGCACTGGCACTAACACAGGTACACCACAAACAAAAGAATTATACCATGCTCACAGCAGAACTGGCCCATCCCTCCCTGGTGGTCTGTTTTCTTTCTTTCTTTCTGGCTCGGACTAGCACTACAAATGGCACAAACAAACTCTCTCTCTCAAATGGCACATCAGGCGACGGCCCTCGCCCCCCTCCGGCGGCGATAATAAAAGAAGAGGACCGGGGTCTCGGAGTTCTCGAGGTGGATATCCTTTGGCCGCGTTGGGTAGCGAGGATTGGTGTGACGCGATCCACGCAGGCGTGGTTTCTGACGGCCGACCGTCAGTGCAAGGGACGGACGCATTTCCCCCATTTCAAAGGCGGTTTCGAAGTTGATGAGACCTCGTCCCCCCTCTCGAATGAAAGGCGAAAAAAGAGGCGCGGAACAGGCCGGAAGCGCCGCTTGGACGTGGGTCACACAATGGCAGCGCTCCAGACGCGCTCTGGTAGCTGCCAATGAAGCTGTAGCCCATCGCGCGCGCGCCGGACGGCCACTGCACCTCTACTGCAGTGCCCTCCTGCACCGAGAGCGACGCGTCAAACCTTTGTTGCTGCCCATGACCGCCGGCGGCTCCGAGCTCGGGTGAGCCCTGGCTGAGCTGAGCAACTGCGGTCGCAATTGCAGCGCTGCGGTCGGTGCAGAGTGGCCGTGTGCGTACGGCGTCGTACGCGCACGGCCGCTCTGCCTCAGTGGCGTGCGGCTTGGGCCAACTGAGGCCGCTCTCCGACCTCGCTCGCCGAGCTCACAATCCGGCGCGAGCCGCATCGAGTGGAAGTTCGACTTCAGCTCCCGCGAGTGGATGCACTGCCTTGTCGAGTGCAAGCAGTTGGGCTCCGCCGGAAGCACGAGGTGCAACGCGTTCTGGGCGCCAGCAGACGCGAGCGCGCGAGCGCGTGTTGAACCGGACGCTCCATAGCAACACTCCAAGATACACTGCAAGGGGGGTACTCGTTTTTTATTCGGGTTCGGGGCCCAAGAGTACACTCTTGGCGACGAAACCGAAGCGGGTTGGCCCCCCTGGCGCCTCGGGTGGTTTCACTGCGGGGGCCCCCCGCGCCTCCGAGGCTCGGCTCTCTCGCTAGTGCGGCCGGCGCGTCGCCGTCGGCGGGACGGGCGGTGCGTGCGCGCGTGTGTGTGTTGTGTGCCATCTTTGCCCGACTGCCGGGGTACCTTGTAAATAGGGCCAAATACGTCTTCGTGCCGTACGTACACGATGCCAGTCAACAGTGTGCATATCCATCCCATCGACCCACAAGCTACGACTCTCTCACTCTCTCACTTCAACGCCGAAGCCTAGGCGAGACTGCCTCTATCGATCCCCGAGCTCGACGCCTCAACGCGGGAATTCTCTGGCGCAATGCTCCCCTCCCTCGGCAAAGAGTTTGACGCCTCTGCCTCCACCGGCGAGGCAGCGGCGGTGGATGACCTCCACCGGACGCGCTGCTGCCGCCGCAACAACGGGCTGAACAGCGAAGCGTGGAAGGCTCGGAGTTTGGCGCAGGCCTTTTTGAAGGCCGACATCGACTCAAGGCGGACGAAGCTTCAAGTGCTCTGCTTTCGGAAAAAGAAAAATGAGGTGACGTCTTTCCGGCGTCCACCCATACCGCGTTGGTGTCCAGTCCGAGCCTGGCTGTTCTTCACCTTTCTACCTACCTACCTACCTGGACTGGCTCGGGCATGTCAGCAGGATGGATTTCGATCGCCTACCTCGTCGCATGCTTTCGAGGAGAGATTTTTAGCAATACCAAACAACTCTAACTTTGTTTGTTTTGCTTTCGTGCTCAGAAAGACAAATTCGTCGTGGATGCCTCACGGCCGGCCGATCGGGAGAGAGAGATTTTTAGCAATACCAAACAAATCTAACACTCACACGTCATTTGGGGTTGTTGTTCCGATCGGGTGCCCCGGGGCGTGCAATGCAGCTGGAGCACTTGGAGCACTGGTGCAAAATGGATTCTTTTGCTTTTTCTTCTTTCTCTGTCTCCGGTCGTGCTGTTCTTCACCTCACGGTTACTATCTTCCCTCCAGTTCCACTCACGACTCACCCACTCGTCTCACGTCTGCGCTCCTCTGGAGCTTCCTGTCTCGCCCACTCTGCCGCGACCATCTTGCCTCGCGGCCGGCCAACCCACTCGCGATGTCACATGCCGTCCCTCCGGCTAAAGAAAGAAAATTCCATTTTCTCTCGTCAGAAATTTCTCGTGGAGTTTTTCTCCTTCTCACGCCCCCCCCACTCCAGGTTTTTCTCCTTCAAGCGACGACGAGCCCAGCCTGTCGCCCAGCCTGTCGCCGCTTGCCAGCCACCGCCGTCCTCCCCGCAACCACCATGGTCCGCTCCTACTTTCGGTACACCGAGGAGGCCGCGTGGGCCGTGGCTGTGTCTGGCGGCGCCCGCATCGCCGCCAGCGCCGACGGCCGCTCCATCCTGACGCCGATGCTCGAGTCGGTCGGCGTGTGGCCTCTCCGCGGCGGCGGCACCGAGCGGCGCATGCGACCGCGACCCACCGTGGCGGCCACCGCTTCCGAGACGACGGCGCTGCAGCTGTCTCCCGACGGCGAGGCCGTCGCAGTCGGCTACTCAGACGGCACTGTCCGGCTGTGGCCTGTTGCCGGACGTGAGCCTCTGCTCGAGGAGGAGCGGGTCGCCCTCTCCGGGCACCGCTCGGCGGTGCTCTGCCTCGCCTTCGCGCCCGACGGCTCGCAGCTCGCCTCGGGCGGCGCCGACACCCTCGTCGTCCTCTGGGATGTCGTCGCCGAGGCTGGCGTCTGCAAGCTGCGCGGCCACCGAGGGCCCGTGACGGGCGTGGCGATGATCGCTTCGCTGGGCGCGCTCGCGTCGGTGTCCAAGGACGGGACGCTGCGGCTGTGGGACCTGCACACGCAGCACTGCGTCCAGACCTGTGCCTCTCCGGCGGGCGAGCTCTGGAGCGTCGACATGGACGAGAGCGCGGGCAGGCTTCTCACTGGCGGAGCTGGCGGCGAGCTGCTGCTCTGGTGCGCGCTTGCCGAGAGGAGAGGGAGGAGGGGAGGGGAGGAGAGCGAGCACACCGAGAGCGCGCGGAGAGCGCGCGCGGAGCGAGCGGGGTCGACACGGGACAGACGGGAGGGGGAGAGGTGCTCGCTTCAGCCGCCACATGCGCCTCGGCGCGCAGGACCATCGCAAAGGCAGAGGTGGCTGGCAGTGCTGGCGGCGAGAGCGGCGCCGCTGACGGCGCGACCGAGGAGGCGACGCCGGTCGGCGTCGATCCTCTCTGGATGGCGGCGCACGCGACGCTTCGCGGGTCGATCGCGACGACGAGCAGCGCAAAGGTGGCTCAGATCAGCTGCTCGGCGGACGGGGGCATCGTCGGCGTGCTGTACGGCGACCGGACGATGGGGCTGTGGCGGGCGCGGGACGGTGGGGAGCGGCTGAAGAGGGCGGGCAAGCGGCGGGTGGAGCGCAAGAAGAAGAAGAAGAGGCTCGCCGGCGGGGCCGCCGCCGAGGCGGAGGGCGAGGAGGAGGAGGGCGAGGCGGGCGGGGCGGAGGAGGCGGGCGACGAGGCGGCTCTGGCTGCACTCGAGCCGCTCTGCGGCCTGCGCGGGTCGCACAAGC
>NW_005200746.1:318934-325380 GCF_000372725.1 Emiliania huxleyi CCMP1516 | reverse complement strand
GCGGCGCGGTGCCGCTGCTGCTGCTCGAGGGCGGCGGCTCGTGGGCGGAGCTGCAGCCCGGGAGGGGGATCACTCTCGCTTGGTGGGTCTCGCGCGCCGCTACTCTCAGCCTCGCCGCCGGCGCCACCGCCGCGCCGCCGCTGCTACACGCGCTGGTGAGGCGGACACACACTCGCCCTACCGATCGCAAGCGCCGCCGCGATGCCCGCCCTCGTCTGCCCGCCCTCGTCCGCTCCCGCAGGTGCCCCTCATCGTCGGCGCACGCGCCGTCCCGCGCGTGTACGGCGTGCTCGAGTCGTGCTACATCGCAGGCCTCACTGTGTCCGGCCTGCTGATGGGCGCGGCGCGGCAGTGGGCAGGCGGGTACCGAGGCGCCCTCTGGCTGCTCGCGCTCGTCCTCCTCCTCTCTGTCGCCGTCTGCGCCGCGCTGCGCCGCATCGTCCGCCTGCAGCAAGCCGCCGCCGAGCGAGAAGGCGCGCGCCGCCACCCGCTCCGGCAAGGCGGCCGCGACCTCGAGTTGCCGGAGCGGACATCAGAGCGGACCGCCTCGCTCGACGACACGCGCCGCGCGCTCCACGTGGCCTTGCTGCCGCCGTCGCCGACGCGCGAGCTCTGGCAGTCTGCGGGCCGCCGCGCCTCCTCCCTCGACTCGCCCTCCCGCCGCGCAGCCTCGATGGAGGCGCGCGCTCTCATCGGCCGGTCGCAGTCCATGCTCGCCGCATAAGAGGTGTCCGCCGCACACACGCCCTCGCGTGTCGAGGGCCGTGGGCGAAGAGGCACGGCGCGATACTAGTACTACTCCCCCCCCCGTTCTCAGCAGTCCGCGTCACCCCGTCAGAGAGTACTACTCCCTCTCCAATACCAGTGCATGCCCATGTGCGATTACCCACTTGGTCCTTTCACTAGACTTGACACTTGTTCCTGTCCGGTCCTTTTTCCTGTAATGTGCAAAGCTGTAACTTACCCGGCGTAACTTCAAAGAGAGTTTCCTAGTTCGCGTTCGACCTTCGAGTCGTTGAGACCCCAGCTCTCGAGTCAACAGGGCGCCGCGTCCCGTTTTGATCTCTCGGTGAGTGGGGGGCCGAGCCGCCTCGGGGTGGCGGGCGGGCGGGCGTTTTGAAAAACAGAAAACAGAAAACAAGCGGGGGCCTGGGGCCCCAGCGCAGGCCCCCCACCGGGAGTAGAAAATACGCCCAAGGGGGCCAAGGAGGCGGGCGCGGGGGGAAGCAGCATCAGGTGAGAGCAGGAAGGATGGCGCTTAGTTAGGGTCAGCTTTGAACAAGGGTTTTTCCAGGGGTTTTAGATCAGTATTGGTGTCGGCACACATCCCCACATATGAGGTCAGCGGCGCGCAGTGCCTCTCTCGCAGGCTGATTTTGTGGCTGTTTTCGACCTTGTTTTTGTTTTCAGACTAGGGGGGCCGACCCCCTCAGAGGCGGCGGGCGGGCGCCCACTCACCGAGAGATCAAAACGGGACGGCCCAGCTCGAGCGGACCGGACGACCCGCGACCGCGACCCGGAGGGGGAGCGGGAGGCGGAGCCGGACGACCGGTTCACCCGCGGCCGCGCGCGAGACCGTGAACCGACCTCCGGTTTTGTGTGTTGTATCCGTGAGGAAGTTTTCGTTTTTCGAGCGCGCCGCTCCTGAATTGTGTATTTATTGTGTCTGTTCCTCGAGCTGAGTTTTCGAGCGTCGAGACCGCAGGGGGGAGGAGGGCTGGAGGGGGCCGCCAAGTTTCTCCGCACGCCGCCCTCCCCCTCGCCGCCGCCCTCACCTCCTCCGCCGTCCCCACCGCTACCCTCGCGCCGCCGGGAGGCCGCCGCCGCCCTCGCCGCGAGAGGGAGGGAGACCTCGCCGAGGAGCTCCGAGTCCTCGAGGCCGCGTTGAGCACGTTCATGGCGATCGTCGTCGACTCGTAGTTGGAGATCCACGAGTCGGGGGAAAAGGTGAGGTAGTATTCTCTCCCAGTGCGGTTGTATTCGTGCATAAACAGATGCTCCACCTCTCCCGGGGTGACGCCTTGCGTGTAATAGGTCTTTCTTGAAGGTCGCCTCGAGTTTGTACGTGAACGGGTCCTGTTGGCGGAGGGCCCGGGGGTGACAGGACGAGATGCGAGGGAGGGGGAGGGAGCGCGCAAGCGTGAGTCAGGGCGAGAGGGAGAGCGCGCCATGATGGTGTAGACGAGAAAATAGCACTGGTACCAGAGCGCAGTCTGTATGCAAGTTTTCGTTTGGCCTTTCCCTTCCCGGGAGGAAGCCGGTGACGCCCGCGAAGGGCAGGCAGGCCAGCTTGTCAAACAATGGGTAACGCCAAGCGTAGAATTCATCGGTTCCCGGGGCCTGGCCCTGCCTCGTGGCCTCGTAGTGCTTGTAGATGGTGCTGCGCCACAGAGCCCACCGGATTCCGCAGTAGAGAGCCGCTGCGAGCCGTATGCCAAATCGAGTCCAGCAAGTACTCGGGGTCGCAATGGTACGTCGACGTCACGGCCAAAATGAGCCCACCGAGCCCCACGATGGCAAAGGTGGTGACGGGGAAGGAGATGAGCGCGTCAATGTCCGCCGTGGTCGTGCGCTGCAGGAACGCGACGTATTCTTGATCCTCCTCACGAATAGGAAGTAGATGACGGCGAGCGAGAAGAAGTAGAAGAACGCCTTCTACTTGAGGACAAAGTGGATCCGCTCAAAGACGTGGAGAATCACTGCGCCGTCTGAGGGCCAGCGAGTCGGGCACATGCTGAGGTAGAAAGGGACACTTGAGCCTTCATTCTCCGCAGCAGCGCCCGAGAGCCTTCAAGCCTTCTGTGTGCGTCATCCACGCCCCTTTCCGCATCTGCACATTCATATTTGCAGTAGCGTCGCGATAAGCCCTCACGACGTCCCATCCCGGTCCGGTAGAACCGCCCACATCAAAGGCGCCGCACTGATTGGCGACCCAGATGGTGAAGGCCAGGCAGCCGAGGACCATGATCTCGGTTTGGAAGCGCACCCAGATTTTCAGGTAGGTTTTGGCAGGGCGGAGAGCGTAGCTGGCTTTTTCTGTGTCGCGATGCACGTGCGCAGCGCGCTGCAAATAATGGGTCAGCTTGTGCAGAAGGAGGTCGTACACGATGCCCGTCGCGACAATAATCACGAAGGCCCAGTGAGACAGCGCAAAGCTGTCGGTCTGGTTGCCCCAGACGGGATCACTGCCCATGCTCTCGAATGCTCGCCTGTTTGCAGATTTCGAAAACGACGGGATGCTTTTTCTTCTTTTTCCGTTTCGCACCAGGCTCCCTCGGCCACCAACTGCCATGCCACCACCCGCCAAGTCGCCCGCCGCCGAAGCGCGTGCCGTCGTCGCCGCCTCTCTGTCGGCGACGAGTCAGCTCTCCGCGGCCGTGTCGAAGCTCGACGCGAAGGCCTGTAAGGCCTTCGTCTCCGACCCCTGCGGCCTCCGGCTCCTCACCGCTCAGCTTCACGCAGGCGGCAAGTCGCAGGCGGCAAGCGACGCTGCATGCGCCCTGTGGCACCTGCAAGACACGTGCGCAGAGCTCGATTACGACATCGGTGATGAGATCGCTGAGGTTGGCGCAATCGAGCCTCTCGTGCACATGCTGTCCGCCGCCTCCGACTCCGCCGCCGCCGAGAACGCGGGGGCTGTGCTCAACCGCCTGACCGTCTACCGGAGTGGCGAGGACGTCGGCACGCTGCGCGGCTGCGGTGCGCTCCAGGCGCTGCTCGGCCTGCTGCGCCGTGGCGTCCGGCTGCTCAAGCGAGGGTCCGAGGCGAGGGCGGTGACGGAGGCGGTTGGCACCCTCGCCAATCTGATCGAAACCTCATCCATGCGCGAGGCGGTCTCCGATCCGGAGGAGGGGGCGGTCACCGAAGCGGAGGCGACCGGATTCGTCAAAGACGTCGTCGACCTGCTTCGGCACGGCAGAAACTGGGCGGTCTTGCACTCGCTGAAAGCGCTCTACTACCTGACCACTTTCGACGCACGCTTCACCGACCGTACGCTGCGAGCGGTGGTGGAGGCCGGGGCGATCGACGCGATCCTCAACCTGTTGCGCAATTGGGATTGTTCGGACAGTGAGGACTGGGGCGAGTTCTGGCAGCTGCACGTCTATGTCGAGCTCGCAGAAGATGCCGTGGGCGACGGTAAGTACGTCGATGCCGTCGACCTCGCCGTCAGTGTGCTGGACACGCTGAGCGACCCCGCAAACAATGACTGCACGGTCTCGGGGCGCCCCATCCCGCACCTTGTGCTGGCTACGCTCGGCGTGCCGTTGCGTGACCTCGTGCCGGTGTTCGAGTCGAGCGCCCGGGCTGCGAGGGTGTGGCTGAAACTCATCAGCCGCAGCTGCACCGTCCACGCGCAGGAGCTGGCCGACGCCGAGACAGCCGACGAGTTGCGGTCTGCGCTTGACCGCGGCTTTGGCGCAGGAGCGGATCTGCTCGCCCCAGAGCCGTACCGGCGCGGCCGGGAGCGGCTGGAGGCGCTGGAGAAGGCCGAGAAGCGGCGCGAGCGGTGCGAGACGCCCTGCCGCCTACTGCCGCACACTCTCTGCCTTCCTCTCCGAACCACCGCCGCCTCTCTCCTCCCACCCCCCCCCACCTTGTTGCGCCACCCCCCCACCTTGTTGCGCCGCCCCCCGAGGTGCGAGACGCTCGGCCTCCGCATATCTCCCCATATCTCCCCATATCTCCCCATATCTCCCCATATCTCCCCCGAGGTGCGAGACGCTCGGCCTCCGCGCCGTGCTCACCCCCGACGAGTTCCTCTGCCCGATCAGCAAGGGTGCGATGCGCAGTCCTGCTTTGTAGCGGGGGGCGAGCGAGCTCCGAGATGGCGCGAGATGCCGCACGGCCGTAGGCGTGATGCGCGACCCCGTCGTCGCCTCGGACGGCCACTCCTACGAGCGCGTCGAGATCTCGCGCGTCCTGCAGATATACCCGAGCAGGAGCCCGCTGACGCGAGAGCGGCTGGGGCCGCACCTGTACCCGAACCGCGCGCTCCTTGCGCGCATCGCCAACCACGAGGTCGGGGTGCGGCCGGCGGGCTCGGCTGGGGGGCGACATCTCGCCGCCATCTCGGCGAGCTGCGAGCTTTAGGCGGAGGTCATCGACGGGCTCGAGGAGGCGATGCAGCTGGGCGCCGCGTCGGCGCAGGCGGCCTCGCCGCCCTCGGAGCACGGCGCGGTCGCTCCGTCGGGCGGGCGCAAGCGGCGCACGGCGGCGTCGCCAGGCACGCGCAGTGCGCAGAAGAAGGGCTGCCGCCCGAAGAAGGCGGCTTCGCGGTCGGGGGAGTGAGGCCGCTCGCGGGACGGCCCGCCGCGGGACTGAGGCGCGCGGCCGACTGCGCGAAGAGGGCCCGGCGACGGATGCACTGGGGCCCACACCAGCTGGGCCCTCAGACGTACTGCATTCTGCGTCGTGGGCCACGTACAGTAACTCTGCACTACGTTCCTTCGCCATATGTACAGCGAGAGTACTCGCGCGGCGTCGCACGTCGCACGTGCGCCGAGCCCCCCCGCGAGGTCTGAATCCGTGATCGGCTGATCGCGTGCATCTTGTCGCGCGCGGCCCGGGCCGTGCCCGACAACAACTTTTGTGTGCCTCTCGATACACGGTGGTACCCCTGCTGAATCACTTGTGTGTTGTAACTTCGGTGCGGCGCTCCGAGCGAGCAGAAGATACATACAACACAACACCGGGCAACGATGGTCCGCTCCGCCGCAACGACGAACGAGTAAAATGTGAGCGCTCGGGCCACGAATCACAAACCGACGACCCACTCTCCGCGCACCCGCGGGGAGATGAAGCGGGACGATGTGTGAACGTCGAGCTATAAGAGCCGTCTCGCGGCAGCCTGCGCCACTCAACCCCCCCGACCCCCCACCCTCCTCCTCTCAAGCCCTCCTCCCCGCGCAACGCCTCTCGCTAGCCCGCCCTCCCTACCCTCTCTCCTCCCCTCCGCGCCCGCGCGACGTGGCCGCCCAGTCGCATCCCGCCGCAAGCCGCAAGCCCGAGACGGCGGCCTCGCCCTCGAGCGGCCCGCCAGCGGCGCAGCCCAATAAGCTGGCAGCGCCGTCGGCTGCCGCTGCCGCCGGCTGCCGAGACGCGACTCTCGCCCCGGCGCCTCGGCGAGCGAGCTGCCGGCGGCGTGTGCGGGGAAGGCGGCTCACGCTGCCGAGCCAGCGCTGCCGAGCTCACTGCTGCGCACACTGCACCCGCTGGCCGCCCGGGCCGCCCTCCTCGTCCTCCTCGTCGAAGGTCCTCTCGGGCAGGTTCTCGAGGTACGACGTCAGCGGGTCGATGTCCTTGAGAGTCACCTCGTCCACGTCGTCGTCGCCTACAGGAAGGTTCCAGGAAAGGTCTAGGAAAGGTCTAGGAGAGAGTCAGCTCGTCCACGTCGTCGTCGCCCGGCTTGGCGGTGACGGTGTGCTTCGGCGGCGGCAGCAGCTTTG
>NW_005200746.1:316420-317126 GCF_000372725.1 Emiliania huxleyi CCMP1516 | reverse complement strand
GAGGGTTGGCGCAATCGAGCCCTCTTGGGGAACATGCTTACCGCCGCCTCCGGACTCAACCGCCAACGAGAACGACGGGGGCTGTGCTCAACCGCCTGACCGTTTACCGGAGTGACGAGGAGTTCGGCACCCTGCGCGGGCTGCGGTGCGCTCCAGGGCGCTGCTCGGCCTGATGCACCGTGCGGTCCGGCTGCTCAAGCGAGGGGGCGAGGGGCGGGCGCCTTTTCGGAGAAGTTGATCTTGTGCTGGTCGGGCGCCCCCTTGGGGATGTGGACGTCGAGCGTCTCCTGCTGCTTGGACTGGCGGAACGTCTGCCCCGTCCCTCCGCACACCTCGCACGTCTTTTGCACCTGTTGGATCATCGGACCCATCCGGATCGTCTGGATCCGCGCGCCCTGCCCGTGGCATGCGGAGCAAGTCTCGACGCCGCGCTGGCGGTCGATCACCTTCCGCGTCAGCCGCAGCGAGCGCGTCGCACCCTTGTACAGCTGCTCCAGCGTCACCTACCCGCAGGCTCCCCACAGCTGCGGCGACAGCCTCCGCGGCACTTGCCGCCGCCCAGCGCTGCGGCGAGCCTTGAGAGGGTGCACCATCGGCTCGCCCTTCTTGACGCGGCTCTGCTGCCGCCCGCCGCGGCCGCGGCCGGAGAGGACGTCGAAGATATCTCCCGGCCCTCCGCCGCCGCCGCCGCCCTCTTCGAGCCCCT
>NW_005200746.1:297001-298459 GCF_000372725.1 Emiliania huxleyi CCMP1516 | reverse complement strand
CTTTTTGAGCCCAAATTGCCAGAAGCCCAAGAGCCGAACAACCAAGAGATGCTCGCCCTCTCCAGCACGGCAGCGCTCTCCTTCGCCGGCCCCGGCCTCGCGGGCGTCTCGTCGCGGGCGGGCGGCGCGGCGATGGTGGCCAAGTCCAAGGCCATCCCCTTCCTCGACGCGTACGACGCGCCGGCACTGACTCATACATTGGAGTGTCATCGCCTGTGAGTGCGAGAAGGGCTAGCCGCAGGCAGCTAGCCCATGAGGAGAGCGTCCATAGACACCTCACTAGACCCCACATACGGTCTCGTCCGTGCCTCGCAGGCCGGTGAGATTGCTAGAGGTGGAGCAAGCTGCTCTAGCCTCACATGTCACTTCCTGTTGTCTGTTGTTTGAGTTGTGCCCTTGTTTGTGCCCTTGGCACCGAGGAGTGCTGGGGGGGGCGACAGGGAGGATGTGGCCCTGAGTTATGTGTACGCCGACTCAGGGTGTGTGGCAGCCAGCTGGCTGTGTGTCTTGTGAGCCTGTTTGTGTCTGTGTGTCGCTCGTGCGTGTCGTCATCATCTGTCTAGCGTCCACCCATACCGCGTTGGTGTCCAGTCCGAGCCTGGCTGTTCTTCACCTTTCTACCTACCTACCTACTGACTGACTGGGTGGGTGGGTGGGAGGGGTATCAAATCAAGTATAGCCTGGGACGGAGCGGGCAGTCTGCCGCGAGCCGCGTCGCGTCGCCATCGGAGATGGCGCCAAAGACGGGAGCACGGGGGGGGACCGAACGCCGCCAAGGAATATCAGAACGTGCCCACACCACCAAGTCGCAAACTCGCAAGCCCGAAAGGACGCACGACGCATGACCTCCGGCACGACGATGGCCACCCCGCGCGCCGACGTCGACGACATCAACGTCGACGTCGAGCAGTCCGCCTCCGCCGGCAAGCCGGCCAAGAAGCGCACCAACCCGCTCGCGACGATCTCCAACCTCCGCCACATCCTCAGCGTCCACAAGGCGGCGGGAGCCGTGGGCGGGGCCGTGGGCGGGGCTGTCGACACCGCCGGCGCCGCCTCGCGCGAGACGGCGCTGCTCGCGGGCCGCACGTTGCTGATGCTGCTCAACAACCCGATCACCGGCCCGGCCACCATGCGCATGCTGCGCGAGGGCCCCGACACCGCCACCGCGCTCCTCGACCTGCTGCTGGTGCCCGTGCTGCCGACGGTGCGCATGCTCGTGGGCAAAGAGCTGATCGAGATGTCCCAGCCTGGCGCGGCCGTCCCCGTCAACAGCGTCATCACCTTCGCCTTTGCGCGCCGCCTCAATGTCGAGCCCGGCGACCTGCGCGCGGGCAAGGTCGTCCCGGAGCTGAGCCTGCGCCTCTCGCCCCTCGCGGCGGGGCTCGGCGGGATGGTCAAGATGGTTGGACAGAGCGGCGCCGCCCGTCGGCTCCACGGCCGCGTCCGCCGTGCCCCGGC
>NW_005200746.1:289827-293480 GCF_000372725.1 Emiliania huxleyi CCMP1516 | reverse complement strand
TGGCGGGGGAGGGCGGGGGATCGAGGAAAGCAAGACTCGCACCGACCCTTCACGAACCGAAAGGCAGATTCTATATTCCAGGATGGCATTCTTCGAAATAGAATGGGCGCCGCAGCGGCCAGGGAGTTGTTTTGCGTTCCGGCGGCGTCGCGTGGTCGTCGGAGTCGCCTCTGGCCGCCGCTCAGGTCCTCGGTCACCGCGGCCTGCGCGCGGGGCGGAGTATGGGGCTCTCAGCGGCGGCGCCGGCGGAGCGAGCAAACAAAGAGCGAGGCGGCGGAGGGGGCCGGGAGGGGCCGCCGCCCGGTCCAGGAGCGCCCGAGCCCGCCGGAGGTCGCCATTCGACCTCCCAGACAGATCCGCAAGCCTCAGAAGCGGGTATTGCCTCGAAGCGGGCGGGCGCGGGCGCGGGCGAGGATTCTGGAAGCGGGTATCGCCGCTTGGGTGCCGATTTATGGGCTGAAACAGCGCCAAAACGCTCCTACAAGCAAAAAAAATTTTTTGGAAAAAGGCCCCCTCAAAAATCCCTCGAAAAAATCCGGCGTTCCGTTTGCTCCGCACATCCACCGCCTTGTGCGCCTCCGTCGCCTTGGACGGCTCCTCCTCGTCGGTGGAGGACGGCTCCTCCTCGTCGCGTCGTCTCGTGGTCGCGTCGTCCATGCCTTGCTGCACAGGCAAAGGCCCACGCAGAGGGCTGTGCCCATCGGAACGGTCAGAGCCAGTTGTTACTGAAGGCACGGTGGTGCCGTCAGCGGTCGCAGTCGCAGCGCCGGCGTCGAGCTTGCACTCCTTTGCCGTCGCAACCGAGTCCAGCGCCGAGTCCGGAGGAGCTGCAATCTTTACCTTGGCTTTTGCCTGAGCGTCGGCAAACGCGTGCCACTCCTGCGGCCACAACAATCGATGGTGGGTCGGAAGATTGTCGTCGTCCACGACGAGGAGGTCCCCCTGACAGAAGGCCACCGCGCGATCGTCAGCCATCGCGTGCAGGCAATCCGGCCAGACAGAAGAGCACAGCAGGCAATGACAATCCGGATTGGCCAATGACGCCCGACAAGTTTCAGCGTAACGAGCGGGTAGCAACTGCCACCTCGGATTTGCAGGTGAGTAATCTGCGATGGATGTGTGATGAGTAGTAATCTGCAAGGTGGGAATGTGCGGTGTGTAGTAATCTGCAAGGTGGATTGTGTGGTGCTGCGCGAAGGGCAACTTCGAGTTTGGCATCGGGCGCGTAATGAAGTGCCTCTCCGCACCCCCACCGCACGTTCCATCCCGCTTTTTGTGTCTAATCCCGTCGTTCGTGACCGCTACAGCGTACTTCCGCCCCACCCCTCTTAGCACCGCTCTAAATGTGACAACCGGCCGGTAGGTCGCTCGAGCCGTACCCGAAGAAGCTCGGAACCGACACCTGGTTCTACGCGAAGCGTGTATTCCTTGCACTCGCCGAGACGCTCGCAAAGCACATGATCATGCTCAAGGTCGCACCACTAGATCGCCCCGCCCTTGGTCGCCCGCGCGCGTCCGACAGATCACTCCAGACAGCAGACAGGCCGACGTCTGCACACGGCCGGCCGGGCGAGAGGCTTGACACGATCCGACCCTGCGACCCTGACGCTGCTGCTCTACCTATCAGACATGCACTGCTGACTGCTGCCACAATATGCGACCGGTGCTGGCCCACTTGGCGGCCTTCCCCGGTCAGTGGTGAGGCGCAGTTCAGAGCTGTCGATGGCGCGATGCCGCACTGGTCCCACATTGGTAACACGAGACCACCACGTTTGCCGGTCCAAGAGAGAGGCACTGGTGCTGTCCTGAGAAGGTGCGTGGTCCCTCTTGACTGCCCATGCGCGCGAGGCTGTGTAGGCATAGCCTCGAGAGTGCCAGCAGCCAATCCGAGGCAGTTTGTGACGCGCATTGCGTCAGAAGCGTGCACGCAGCTGGAAGGACACCTTCCTACTGGCCGTACGATCAGGTCGTCACTGAATGGTGGATACTAAGGCCGCGAGCTATGCGGGTGATCAATTGTGCAGCATGGCACGGTCAGCAGCGCCGACAGGCTGTCGCAAGGCGTGATAGCATGGCCGCAAGTACGCCGAATTCCGAAAAAATCAAGCAAAAAATCGCGCAAAAAACGTCGAAAAATCGGCGCCTGCGGCGGGCAATGGGACCCCATCGCCCCCCCGCATGGATACCCTCTAGGGCCCCCGCGCCCCCCCAGAGCGTAAACGAGAACAGCGACCAGCTCGGAGACGGCAGACGCTCGCGCTTGCTCCCGCTCTCTCACCAACGACCCTCTTCCGAACACGTCCACGTGCGTCCACACTCTCTTTCCGCCTAACCCTCTTCGAAGACACATAAAGTTGGAGGGTCTGGGGCGCGGGAGGTCAAGGGCGCGGACTCGTCGCTCGACGCGGCAGACAGCGGCGCGAGTGCCCGTGCGACCTCCTCCCACGGCAGCCGGGCGCCGCCCACGCCACAAAGACCGTCAAGAGTTGTGGCAACGCCGGTCGTGGGGACAGCCTCGCGCTGGGCGGCTCGCAGATTCTGCGCCATCGCGGCGACCGCCTTCGCGAGCGCCTACAGCCCGGCGTCAGAGGGGTGGCCGCGTGATGCTTCGAGGCTAGGCGGCAACGCCGGGGAGAGGGGCTAAGGTGATGCCGAGTTGGAGACTGCAGATTGTGGTGTCTATTAGTGCTCGACAAGCGCCCGGGGCGGCGGCCCACCCGCGGCTGAGGCGGCTCGCCGGGCGCCAGCTGGGCGACGAGAAAGAAGAGGCGGCGACGGCGGCGCACAACTTGGAGGCAAATGCCTGTGGAAACGTCAGGCGGGCGCACCGTGGAGCAGAGGGTCTTGCGGGAGGGCGCCTGGCTGCCTCTCTAGGCCGGCGGCGAGCGCCAGGGCGATGGGCGGGGCTCACCGAGCTCGAACGAGCAGGCGGCGCCGGGAGAGGAGAGGCGTCCCCGCACCTCGTCCATGACTCCGAAGCACTGCTCCAGCCTCTGCGGGGGGCGGGGACGCCGTTGAGTTGGCTGTCGGGCGTGCGGTGCGGCGCGCGCTACCCTTGGCGTGGCCGAGGGGCGCGGGCCTGCAGCAGCGGCGTGGCGACCAAGCGCCAGTCGGAGAGGTGTTTCGGCACGATCACGCAGAAGGAAGTCGCAGCGTCGACGCCGCCAGCCAGGCTCCCCGGACGGCGCGACACGAGGAGGGACGGGCCGTGAGCCGCGCGCACGGCGCGCTTCGGGAGCGCACCTCGGGTGGCGGCGCCCTGGGCTGCCTCCGACCTCTCCTCGGCGGTCGGCTGGCGTAGAGTCGGCAAGGCGGGGGCGACTTCCGAGAGCGGCGAGAGGTGGCGGCGTCGCTCGCTCGACAGGGTCAGGGAAGGGCGCGCCCGGCCCTCCCCCTCACCTCGAGCCGACTGCCGAGGAGAGGACAGGGGGCATCTCGGGCGATCTCCTGCGGAGCGGCTCCCCGGAGCCGGGTGGACCTGACGGCAAGAAGCCGCTCGAGGGCCATTGGTTTCTCTCCAGTGAGGCCGGTATAGGAATGAGCAGGAAGCCTCTCCAAGTGGTGGCAAACCCGGCCGCCGCAGAATTGTGAAGGATCTTCCCGCTCATTCCTCGGATCCCCTGCCCTGGCAAAAGGCCCTTATTTAGGCCCCA
>NW_005200746.1:275166-289386 GCF_000372725.1 Emiliania huxleyi CCMP1516 | reverse complement strand
AGCGGGTACGCGTCGAGGGACCGCATCGCCTGAGGGACGTGTCGCGGACGCGTCGTGGACGCGTCCTCCCGGCTAGAGCGCGCCTCGGGCGGCTTCTTCGCCGGCCAGGCGGACCGCAGTGCGTCGAGCTCCGGACCCGAGGGGTGGAACGAGGCGGCGGCGTGCACTGCGACCCACAGCCCGCTGGGCGGCAGGTTGGGCGCCCAGCTCCGGTTCTCCACCCGCTTGACGCCCGCCATGATCGCAGAGGCAAACGGCTGCTTGATCGTGAGCGCCTTGAGAGAGCCGCCGGCCGGCCGCGGCAACTTGCCGCCGCCCGAGGTGGCGGCAGGGGCGGCGGGGGCGACGGCGGCGGCGGCGGTGGTGAAACCGTCCGCGCCCGGCGAGGAGGCTGGTGGTACCCTTGCCGCCGGCGGCGATGGGAGCCGCTCCGCCGGCTCCGTCTGCGGCGAAGGGCGCGGCCGCTTGGGCGAGGGCAGCACGGAGGGCTCCCTCTGCTGCAGCACAAAGACGGAGCGGCGGCTCGCCTCCGAGCCGTCGAGCGCGAGGCTGTCGCCGTGGCGCAGCGTTGCCCGCTGGCCCGCGCACAGCTTCCGCCAGCCCACTTCGCCGTCGCGGCGCCAGAGCGTTGCATTGCGGCCACGGCCCTCGACAGCCACGCCGGCGTCGCTCCCTTCGAGCGCGACCTGGACGCGCGAGACGTTGGACGATGCGTCGTCCGAGAGGACGTGGCGCCGGCCCAGCTCGAGCTCGCGCGACGCGTCGACCTCGACGCCGGTCGCGACGCACCGAAAGCGCCACATTTGATGCGAGCGTCGGTGGACAGAAGAGATGCGACCGTGCGCCCCCCGGCGTTCAGGCGCGAAAACGGCAGTGAAAACCAAGTGCTCCAACCTACAGCTCTAGGTGCTTAGTGTAGGTAAACGAAAAAAGTAGATTTCAATTCGTCCACGTACGGCTTCGTGAGTGGTTGGGGTGGCCCGTCCCGCAGCCCTCATGCACCAGGGTCATGGGTGCAGTCATAATATGTAGGCCTTCTCTCCCAGAGTTTTGAGCAATAGCCGCAAACAACTTGAGCACTTGAGCACTGGATACTCGAGTAGGGTCGATTCCGCATGGTACGGGACCCCTCGATCGTCTCGCCCTCCCTCACTGGTGTGTTCATTGGGGGGGGTCATAACAAACACGGTACAGGATCGAGGTGCACGCTGCCAAAGCAAGCAGTGTCCTGAGGGAGGGTGTAGAGGATGTAGAGTGTAGAGCGCTGTAGAGATGTAGAGATGTAGAGCGCTCTGGAGCGCTGTAGAGCTGTAGAGCTCTACATCCGCCGCGGGACGAAGCGCCTGCGTTGTAGAGCGATGTAGAGCGCGATTTTGTTGTAGAGCTTGTTGTAGAGGCTCTACAGCAAAACTGCCGGGAAGGCAGTGACTCAAAGAGGTCGAGTCGCACTAATGGGGTGTCTCCGAGCTTACTGGAGCTCTGATGGACGGCCCTGACTATCCCTGACACACAGAGAGTCACTCTGATGGCACACAACACCCTATAACTGCGTCATGACCAGCCTGCCATGCGTCGCCGGTGCCGCATTCGTCGCAGTGCTCCTTTAGCAGGCGGTGGACTGTCGGCTGCGAGGACGGTCGCATTTGCGCGAGGCGAGGCGAGCATTCAGACGCGTTGCATGCGCCATGACTCGCGCCAGCGCGTGCGGGAGCTCCTGGCTGAGCGTTGAGTCCAGGCGAGTTGCGCTGGCCACTATCGCTACGCCGAGCCAAGCTGACGCGCCGAGGCGCCGGCCAGTCGCAGCCGTGAGGCATGCCACAGCAGCAGAGGCACCTGCCACCCATTGGGCGGGCAGACGGAAGGCCAGGGCAGCACTGGCAAGTGCAACGCGCCTAATGTCGGAGAGCGACCGTGCCTCCCTCGTTCGCCGCTTATGATGTAGAGTTTGTTGTAGAGATTTCACGTTGTAGAGCGCCTCTACATCGCTCTACAACGCAGGCGCTTCGTCCCGCGGCGGATGTAGAGCTCTACAGCTCTACAGTGCTCTACAGCTCTACAGCGCTCTACACTCTACATCCTCTACATACACCCTCCCTCAGGCAGTGTCGTCCCCCCTCTCCCCGACGGCGATGGCGGTGTGACCGATCGAGCTACAAGAGGAGCTTGTTCAGCAGGATCCGGGATAGTCAGATGCACTACCTCACTGGGCCTGAGACCACCACACGACCCTCCCATCACCGTCTCGGATTTATGTGGAGTCGAACCACTCCGGAATGGGCAAGCCCATCGATTGTCATTGATCCATCTGGTTAATTGTCAAAATTCCTGGGCGGCGAGACCACGTGCATAGTATGCTTCACTCGGCCGAAGGATCACGTCGCCATCCCTTGTGGGCATCAGTGCGCGTGCGCCGAGTGCTCCGCCAAGATGGAGCAGTGCCCCATCTGCCGCCAGGCTGTGCTCGTGTGGATGGATTCGTCGCGCATTCGCCTGGCATAGGGTTGCGAGGTGCTCCCAGATCAACCGCAGCTGCTACGCAGTGCCCCGCTCTACAGCTACCACTCAGTGCCACGCCCCTCCCCGGGGGAATGGTCATGTTTGTGTCGCAGGAGGTGAGGCACGAATACCCTCACGAGCACCAACAGCCTGACCTGTATCGAGAGGCTTCACCTATTATTCTCCCTTCCCCGCCCCAGAGTGACAACTAGTCCATCGTATTCACATATCTCTATATTCCCATACCCCGTGTGGTGGCACGTCTTGCCACTTAGATCACCAGTATTAGCACTTTGGGCGCCGGATAGGCGCCCAAATATTGGCACGTAATAGTCTCCCGACTGCTTTCGTGGGGAGTGGCCCCGCGAGACAGTCGACCTCTCTACTGTTGTGACACCACAACACGGCGCAGCTGGCGTCTTCCCCCCCACCGGTGTGACACCACACCTTCGTACTTTGAACACTCTCTACAAACATGTCTTCCTCGGCTGAGGAGGCCCGTGACACCGCGGGCGATCTATCTCCCGCGACCAAGCCGCAGGACCGCGTACGACTCAACATACACGTGCTGGGCACCGATGATTCGGGTCCAGATGACCATCTCTCGAGCGAGAGACGAGGGACGCCTCACGAGACTCCAGAGGGCCTAGACCGGGGCGATACCACCCGGTCAGACCACACTGATCACCTCCACAGACTTTGAGGCACCATCATCGGACGATGTCGACGAGCTGGGTCGCTCTCGCGGTAGCCAGGTAGCCCCCCATACTAGTAGCACCAGCCATGGCCTCAGGGAGCGCGGGCGAGGGCGCTGGGAGCAACACGGACAAAAAAACATCATCAAAATTCATCACCTGTACCTGTACCTGTACCTGTACCTGTACCTGTCGCTCCACACACCAACAACACATGGACATGGACATGGACATGGACATGGACATGGACATGGACATGGACATGGGGCGCCCAACACGTGCCCGGATTACTGTGCCTTCCCCGGGTGCAGCCTTTCGGTTCGTGAAGGGTCGGTGCGTGTCGAGTGTCGTGACCCCCTGGAACACCCGTACCCCCGCACCATCTCCGTCGCTTGGTTCCATAACCTCTGCCACCACCGGGAGGCGGCCAGGGCTTCATAGACTCGGTCGAGAGACCCCAGATTGGCATCCATGCCTCTCTGGACAGGGTGGCCCGCCACAAGGACCCCAGGAATTGCGACTCGCCGCTTTCCTCCCGCTGCGGGTGATTCTGTGTGAGCTCTGTGTCTTGATTTGCCAACAATATACCTAGCACCACAGCACCCGTGTATTTGCAACTAGCCATCCGCATGCGGAGATCCAGCACACACAAACTTACAGATCACACAATAGTGATATAGGCAGAGCACACACACATGCACACACACAACCAACAGTATCAGAAGTGCAATAAAAACTCGAGCGTCGAGGAAGCCAGGACGTACCTCGTTGTGTACAGCGCTGGTGCTCGTCCGTTGCGAGTGCGCGCAGCGCAAACACAACGCCAATGCTCTCCGAAGCCGGCAGTGGCATTCCGTCAGCAATCACGAGGACGCCGCCCGGCGAGCCGCGCTCTCGCGCCACGTCTCGCGCCACGCCGCGGTCTCGGTCGGCTCAGCGCAGGAGAGGCGCGGCCGCCGCCGCGCGGCGAGGCTGGGCGGCCAGAAGGGGTAGGCCCACACGTAGAGGAAGAGGGAGAGGACGAGGATGCGCGGCGGGTAGACGAAGCCGGCGGTGATGTAGCCCGAGAGGAGGATGTTCAGAGTGTAGTTGACGGGCTCGGTGAAGAGGTCGCCGCGCGCGCCGTCGGTCGACGAGTACGGGAGGACAAAGTAGCCGAACAGCCGGACCAGCGTCCCGACCTTGGGTCGAGGGGTCAGTGGGGTGAAGTCAGGGGCGCGAGGGCGAGGGTCCGCGTCGCGGTCCGGTGGCTTGGGGGTCGAAGTGGCCTGGAGCAGGATCCAGAGCCCGTGGACGTGCGCTGGGTGGATGAAGAGCGTGCGCAGCGCCTCGATGATGCGCGAGACGCCGAAGAGGGCGAAGCCGGGGACCGTGAGGTGCTTGACGCCTAGGAAGTGTCTAGGAAGTGTCTAGGAAGTGTCTAGAGGGCGACGCCGGGGGCGGTGAGGTGTTTGACGCCGTAGACGCGAGGGGTGAGGAGGAAACCGCTCGGCACGTTGACGAGGAGGGCGAGGCCGACGGCGGTGTGGGTGAGCCACTGCCTGTCGGGGCGCAGGATGGCGCACATCCCGACGAAGAGCTCGACCTACAGGAAGGTTCCAAGAAAGGTCTAGGCAAGGTCTAGGAAGATGGCGCACATCCCGACGAAGAGCTCGACCTACAGGAAGGTTCCAAGAAAGGTCTAGGCAAGGTCTAGGAAGATGGCGCACATCCCGACGAAGAGCTCGACCTACAGGAAGGTTCCAAGAAAGGTCTAGGCAAGGTCTAGGAAGATGGCGCACATCCCGACGAAGAGCTCGACCTACAGGAAGGTTCCAAGAAAGGTCTAGGCAAGGTCTAGGAAGATGGCGCACATCCCGACGAAGAGCTCGACCTACAGGAAGGTTCCAAGAAAGGTCTAGGCAAGGTCTAGGAAGATGGCGCACATCCCGACGAAGAGCTCGACCTACAGGAAGGTTCCAAGAAAGGTCTAGGCCAAGGTCTAGGAAGATGGCGCACATCCCGACGAAGAGCTCGACCTGTTCACAGGCAGCAGCTGAGAAGACACGCCGTTCACAGCTCGCCTGCACATCCGACGAAGAGCTCGACCGCCGAGCCGACGCCGTGCACCAGCACGACGCGGCCGTTGCCTGCAGTGGTGGAGTACGCCAGCCTCAGGGCGGGAGATATGGGGAGATATGGGGAGATATGAGCAGCCTGCGTGGTGAAATACGCCACCCTCAGGGCGGGAAGGCGGTCTTGTGCAGTGTACTCGGAGCAAAGCGCGAATGCGAGGGAGGGCCGAGTGCGCGTCCTCTCGAGCGCTGGTTGGGAGACAAGAACACGTCTTCCGCTTCTAGACTCCGTTGCCGTGCGCCGCGAACTTACGGTGCGCGCGCCGCACCACCGGCCGCTCGATGACGTACGTCTTGAGCAGAAAATAGACCGTGGCGACGTACGTGAGGACGCCTACAGGAAGGTTCCAGGAAGGGTCTAGGAAGGGTCCGAGAAGTAGACCGTGGCGACGTACGTGAGGGCGCAGAGGGAGGGGCGCATCGGCTGGGAGACGAAGTCGACCACCGGCTGGTAGTAGTCGAGCCGCCCCCAGACGTGCTCCCGCTGGTGCGTCCAGTACGCGTCCCACTCGCCCAACCGCATCGTCCGGCTCGCCAGCGCCCCAAACGAAGCGACGAGGGCGGCGTCGAGGGCGGCGCGGAGCAGCCGCCGCCGCCACTGCGGCGGAGGCTGTGGCGGCGGCGGCGCGGGCGCGGCGGGACGGGGCGACGCGCGCGGGCTCTCGCCGACGGGGTACGCCTCCGCGGGCTGCGGCTCCGCGGGCTGCGGGTCGGGGGGCAGGCTCTGGTCGGCCGACGGCTGGCGGTCTGCCGACGGCTTGTTTGCCGCGGGCTGCGCCTTGAGAGCGCCTCCGGTGTCTCCTCCGGTGCTCTGGCGGGCTCCGGTGTCTCCTCCGGTGCTCTGGCGGGCTCCGGTGTCGCCTCCGGTGCTCTGGCGGGCTCCGGTGTCTCCTCCGGTGCTCTGGCGGGCTCCGGTGTCTCCTCCGGTGCTCTGGCGGGCTCCGGTGTCTCCTCCGGTGCTCTGGCGGGCGGGCTCCCGCGAGGACGTCTTGCGGGGCGACCCCGGGAGGCGGACCGACAGGGCGGGCGGGGCGATCCGGTTCGCGAGGGCGAATGCGGCGAGCGAGAGGAGGAGGTAGTGCGGCGGGTAGACAAAGGCGGCGACGAGGAAGCCCGCGAGGAGGAGCGTGAACGTGTAGCAGAGCGGCTCGGTGAAGAGGTCGCCGCGCGCGCCGTCGGTCGACGAGTAGGGCGTCACGAAGAAGCCGACCAGCCGGACCGCCGTCCCGGAGTGGAGCAGGATCCACAGGTTGGGGAGCAGCCTGGGCGACAGCGCGAGGACGCGCGCCGCCTCGAGCGCGCGCGCGGCGTGGTAGAGCCCGAAGGCGGTGTCGGCGAGGTGCCGGACGCCGGAGCGCGACGAGTGGCGGGCGAGCAGCACGCCGGTCGGCACAGTGACCGCGAGGGCGACGCAGGCCGAGGCGCGTGCCCACGGCACCTGGTACGAGCCTTCCTCCAAGGGGCCCACGACTGATGCGGCCGCCTCGAGGTCGAGCGTCGCGCAGAGTCCGAGCCCGAGCTCGAGGAGAGAGCCCGCCTGCGCGGGCAGGCTGGTCCGTGTCATGGGCGGGTCATGGCGTCGTGTGGAGGTGTCATGAGCGAGCTCGAGGAGAGAGCTCGCCGAGTGGAGCGCCGCCGTCCACGGCCGCTGGACGGCGGCTCCGGTGCGCTCGACGCCATACAGCAGCGCCCACGAGTACAGTGAGAGCAGGCTGAGGCCGATGGCAATCGACCCGTTCAGGGTCTGGCTCTCGATGAAGTCGAATTGGCGAGGCGCCGAGAGGACCGCCTCGGTCACGTCTCTAACCAGCGCTGCCGGCTCCTCCATCACGACGAGGACGGCGATCACGCAGAGCAGGAGGGCCGTGTCCAGCTTCTTGTGCAAAGCGTCAAACTCTGCGTCTGTCGGCTCGCGGCTCGGGCCCTTGTTTGGCGCCGCTTTGCTCGAACCTGTCCCCGAGTCGGATCGAGTCCGCGCTGGGGAGCGGCTAGGGCGCCGAGGCCTGTCGTTCATCAGTGAGCCCTGCGAGCAGGTCGTCTTGGTGGCGGCGGCGAACGAAACGCCGTTTTTCTCGTTTTTCGAGGGTACCCATTCGTTGCTGGTAGCGAGTCGACGCTGCTTGACCTGCCAGCGTCGACTCGCCCTGTTCGCAGATCTCCTCTGCTGGCGCCATGTGCCTGTCGCCGGCGCTGCAGAGCGGCGAGGACATCGTCAGCCACCAGCTCGAGCTGCAGTCGATCTTGCACGGTGTGCACCAGCGCTACGCCGGCCGCCAAGGGCGGTACAACAAGCACGACACGGCGCGGCTCCGCTACATCAAAAACACCGCCTTCCCGGGCCTGCGCTTCGGCAAGATGGTGCCGGAGCGAGACATGGCGATGCTCAGCCCTCTCCCACCGTCGCGGATCGCCCGTCACCTCGCCTCTCCGCAGGGTCATCTCTCGCGCCGTCTGCATCTCTCTGCCGGTCGCCAGCACCCGCCACCGACTGGCTGCACCGCCACTCGCGACGCGCCACCCTCGCTCACCAGCCTGCATACGCGCTACTCCCGCCGTGCCTTTGCTGCCACATGGATCGCATGTCACTGCAAACGCGCCCGCAGCCGCGCCGTAAAGGTCTGCCTTGCTGGCTGACGATCTCACTCTCCCGCTCCTATTGCATCTGCCTCCCGCCTCCCAGCTCACATTTGACACTGCAGTAGGTGCTCCTGTCGACGCTGCCGCCGCTGCCACCGCTACTGTCACCGCTCGTTTGATAATCGACGCCACGCTTAGCGGCAGCGAGATCCGAGGTTGAGTCAACTTGCCTGGTGCGCTCTTGCGCGTGCCTTCAAGATCCACAAGTCAATTTGTACCAGAAATCCAAAGGTGGTGCAAAATGGATATCTCAAGATTGGCCTTTATTTCGCGCACCTGCTCTCCGCCGCCGCCGCTTACCTGCTGGCACGCCACCGCCCCGCGTCGCTAACTCAAGCCTCCCTGCTGCATCTTGCCACCCCTGCCACATGACTCGACCGCCGTCGCTGCTACCGCCCTCCCCGCCGCCCTCGAAGGCGCCACCAGCATTACGGCCGCCTTCATATCTCATTGATGCTGCCACCAACGCCACTTCCTCGATTCTGTGCCGCTGCAGCGGCGAGGCGCCGTCGCCACGATCGCCGCCAGCGCTGCTGATAGCCTCGGAGCGTCGCCGTGGCCGCGTTCTGGTCTGCCCACGCTTCCCTAAAACGTCTAGGACGAGCTCAGAGGCTAAGGGCGCATCATGTGGGACCATCTAGCTCTACTGGGTCCGCGACGGTGGTCGGCGCACCCCCGTCTCGAACGTGTGTGCTCTCTGTCTGTCTGTCTGTTGTTTCGGCTAAGTCGTTTTGTACCGGATTTCAATGTTAGTGGCAAAACCGCGGAGCCGAAAATGGCGTTTAATTTCGCGCACCTGCTGTCCGCCGCCTGCGGCGGCGCTCCGCGCCGCTTGGGGCGCCTGCGGCGCCCCTGGGCGCGCTGCGCGCGCCTGTTTTGGGGGGGCTACCAGCACCGAAAAAGTGCCGTTTTTCGCTGCAGTCTCCACGTGTTCGCCAAATCTAACCGAACCAGGCGGTATGGGGCGGCGTCGGCGAGTCCGGGAGAATTTTTCTTTGAGCCCCATCCGCCGCAGCGGAACACCATTCCCGGAACTAAGAGCGTCGCGACAGAGGAAAACGACGCTCGCTCTAGACCTCTTGTTCCGTTGCTCCTTGTCCTTAGACCGCTCTCTCCTTGCGGGATGCGGCGCATGCTGTGCGCACACAGTGCCAGCTGTGGGCCACCTGCCCCAGGCCCAGCGCTCCCAGCTCGTGTACTTGCTCGTGGGGGCGCGGGAAAGTTCGCACACAGGCCCGTCGCCTCAGTCCCTGTCGGTGTATTCGAGCCGGACGTCTCCTGTCGCCAGTCGGTAGTCGCTTGGGCGTGAATAGGGGTCCCCGATCTTGGAAAGCCCCGTAGAATATTAAGCCATAAATTAATAATTATTAATTAAGGTTGCTTACCCTGTGTGTGGGCCTACGTTAGAAATGCATGGGCCATGGCTGGGAAATACTGAGCCGACATCGAAATAAGAGCCACAGACACGACAGTCCTCACACAGCCGCGAGAAGCTCTTGTGGCGGCCAGAGCTCAATATACTAAGGCTCAATACTGCTAATGACAGGCCACTTTGGCGCGAGTCGGAAGGCCGTGACGAAGGGGCAGCGCGGACACCCCAAGCCCTCGTTAGCGAAGTGCTGCTCAAGTGCACAGATGCTCTGAGCTCTAGGGTTTGAACCCCAACTTCTTGATCTGCTTGCGGATGTCGGCATTGTTCGCGAGCTTCCGCAGCGCCCCAGTAGCATACTGCTTCTGCCCCTCGGTACCTTCGCGGGCCAGCGCCACCAGCGGCGCGATGCCACCCGCCTTTGCGATCGCCACCTTGTTGTCGGGGTTGTTCGCGAGGTTCAACAGCGCTCCCGCGGCCCTCTCCTTCTGGCCCTCCGTGCCGCCGCGGGCCAGCGCCACCAGCGGCGCGATGCCGCCCGCCTTTGCGATCGCCACCTTGTTGTCGGCGTTGCGAGCGAGGATCAGCAGTCCCCCCGCTGCCTGCTCCTTGAGCCCGTCTGTGCCTTCGTGAGCCAGCGCCACCAGCGGCGGGATGCCGCCCGCCTTTGCAATCGCCACCTGGCTGTCGGCGTTGAGAGCGAGGACCGACAGCGCTCCCACGGCCTGCTCCTTGGGCCCTCCGCTGCGCAACTGCTCTACGAGCTCCGGCACCCCGGAAGGAATGGAGGGCGCGTCCGCCGACTTCGCGCTGTCCACCATCATTTCCTCCTACAACAGGGGGCGGAGGGTGGGCGGAGGGTGAGCTGGTGGGCGGGGGCGGGGCGCGCGGGGGTGGCGGTACGCCTGGTGGCCGTTCTCCTTTTGCGCTTCCTCGGCCCCTGCGATCGCCATCTGGCTGTCGGCGTTGAGAGCGAGGACCGACAGCGCTCCCACGGCCTGCTCCTTGGGCCCTCCGCTGCGCAACTGCTCTACGAGCTCCGGCACCCCGGAAGGAATGGAGGGCGCGTCCGCCGACTTCGCGCTGTCCACCATCATTTCCTCCTGCAGCAGGAGGCGGAGGGTAGGCGGAGGGTGAGCGGATGGGCGGGTGTGGTGTGCGCGGGGAGTGGCGGTACGCCTGGTGGCCGTTCTCCTTTTGCGCTTCCTCGGCCCCCGCGATCGCCACCTTGTTGTCGGCGTTGCGAGCGAGGATCAGTAGCGCCCCCGCAGCCTGCTCCTTCAGCCCGTCTGTGCCATCGCGAGCCAGCGCCACCAGCGGCGCGATGCCGCCCGCCCTCGCAATCGCCACCTTGTTGTAGGCGTTGCGAGCGAGGCTCCCCAGCGCCTCCGCAGCCGGAGACTTTTGCCCGTCCGTTCCGCCGCGAACCAGCGCCACCAGCGGCGGGATGCCACCCGCCTTCGCGATCGCCACCGCGTTGTCAGCGTTGTCAGCGAGGCCACGCAGCGCCGCCGCGCCCTCCTGCTTCTGCCCGTCCGTGCCGCCGCGGGCCAGCGCCACCAGCGGTGGGATGCCGCCCGCCCTCGCGATCGCCACCTGGATGTCGGAGCAGGCGACCGACTCGGCGGCCGCCGACATTTTCAAGCGAGCCATGACCTCAGTAAACCTCTTCCGGTTCGGACAGGCCTCCTGCGCGTCGTGCTGCGCGTCCTGCACGAGCGCGTAGTCCTTGTCGCCGACGCACAACTCGAGAGCCGCCTCATAGTCGCCCGCCTTGAGGTAGAAGTCGAGCCACTCGACGCGCGCCGCCTCCTGCGCGGCCTCGGACGCCGGCGCCGCCTCCTGCTCGGCCTCGGACGCCGGCGCCGCCTCCTGCTCGGCCTCGGACGCCGGCGCCGCGGCCTTGGTCAAGTTGCTAACGAGGCTGGACAGCGCCGCCGCGGCCCACTCCTTCTGCCCGTCCGTGCCGTCGCGAGCCAGCGCCACCAGCAGCGGGATAGCGCCCGCCTTTGCGATCGCCACCTTGTTGTCGGCGGTGAGAGCGAGGAGCGACAGCGCTCCCGCGGCCTGCTCCTTGTGCCACTCTGTGCCGCCGCGAACCAGCGCCACCAGCGGCAAAATCGACGCCCGGATGTCGGCGTTGAGAACGAGGGTCAACAGCTCCAAACGAATCGAAAGTTTCTGCTCATCCGTGTACCCGTCGCCTACGCCAGCGTGATGCCATGCTAGAATCGCCGGCGTGATGCCACCCGCCTTTGCAACCGCCACGAGGTTGTCGGCGGCGTTGTCAGACGTGAGGTGCCGCAGCGCCCTCGCAGTCTCCTCCGCGTCCCCTCCGCTGCGCACCTGCTCCACGAACTCCCGCACCTTGGAAGGAATGGAGGGCGCGTCCACCGACTCGGCGCTGTCCACCGCCGCGGCGCGGCCGGGCAGGCACTGCAGGGCGGCCGGGAAGAAGGAGGAGAGCTTCTGGAGGAGGGCTGGCGCCGCCGCCGCCTCCAACACGAGCACTGCCTCGGGCTCGACCGGCGTCTCCTCTGCTGACGCCCCCCTCGGCTCCATAATCGTCGGGATGACTTCCATCGCGATCGCCTGCGCGTGCTCCTCCTTTGCCACCAGCGCCGCCGCCACCGCGCTCGCTGCCTGCCGCGCCGCCACCTTGAACCGGTTCCCCTCGCCGGCCTTGGCGTCATTCTCCGTCTCCCACGCAGACAGTTCGGCATCGGCGCGCTTAGCCGCCGCCTCGCTCTTCGCCAGCTCGTCCTCCAGCGACCGGTGGATGTCCTCAAACGCGACCTGCACCGTCTTGTCGAGCGCCTTGATCTTTGGCAGCTGCCCGTCCTTGTCGCCCTGGTTGGTCACGGTGACGTCGGGCTTCGAGAGGAAGGCGTGCGCCTGCTCCGGCGTCTTTGTCGCCCAACTCTGGATGAGCATCTTCTCGTGCAGCTCAGCCTGCTCGGCCGCGTTCTGGATGCAGACGATGTGGTGCCGCTTGTTCTTGGTTCCCACCGCCGGCTTGAGGCCGTCAGGCATCGCGAACTGCATGGCGAGCCACGACTCAAACTGGGTCCAGAAGCGCGACACGTACGACAGGTCGAGGAGGATGAGGACGGTCGTGCCGAGGTAGAGACGATTCACCTCCTTGAGCATCCTCTTGAAGGAGGCCGTGTCCTCCGCGCTGCGCGAGCCCATGGGGAGGTCTTGCGGCATGCAAGCCGAGTCGAGCCACACGCGCTCGATCTTCTGGCCGTCGGGCGAGGTGAGGAAGCTCTTGAGCGCCTTGAGCTGCTCGCCGTCGGGGTCCGGATGGTCCGGCCGCATCCAGCGGTGCGAAACCGCCAACGTCGTCTCGAGATGGGTGCCCTTTACGACGTCAGCGTAGTCGAGCGCCACTTCAATGAGCGGCTCATCGATGACGAACTTGTCTCGTATCTCCTGGAAGAAGGGTAGGCTCTTGCCCGGGAATTGGCGCACGAAGTCAGCGCTCAGCATAAAGAAGGTGCACCGCCGGGTACCCTCGTCGTCCGGTTGAGCTGGCATTGCGAGTACCAATGTTGGTCGGCGGCGTCGTGCTGAGCAAGGTCCGTTTCGTTGCCTTGGGCCCGGCGCCCCCCCCGCCCGCCGGATTTCGGGGTACGTCAAAGGACCCTCTCCCGTTCCCGACTGCGTTGAGCCAGGACGTGTGGCAGCCCAGTTGGATGAGTGTCTAGTGTGGTGTGTTTGTGCGTCGCCTCTCTAACTAACTAACCCACGTGTGTAGAATTCCTAGATGATTCGGTCGACAAACCGTGTTGGTAAGAAAGAAAACAGACGCCAGGACCGCCTCGGTCGCTCTCTAACCAGCGCTGCCGGCTCCTCCATCACGACGAGGACGGCGATCACGCAGAGCAGGAGGGCCGTGTCCAGCTTCTTGTGCGAAGCGTCAAACTCTGCGTCTGTCGGCTCGCGGCTCGGGCCCTTGTTTGGCGCCGCTTTGCTCGAACCTGTCCCCGAGTCGGATCGAGCCCGCGCTGGGGAGCGGCTAGGGCGCCGAGGCCTGTCGTTCATCAGTGAGCCCTGCGAGCAGGTCGTCTTGGTGGCGGCGGCGAACGAAACGCCGTTTTTCTCGTTTTTCGCTGCGGTCTCCACGTGTTCGCCAAATCTAACCGAACCAGGCGGTATGGGGCGGCGTCGGCGAGCGCCTCATGCTTTGGGGCTGCGTTTTCTTTGAGCGACATCCGCGCTCCAAACCTGCAAAACAAACAAAACGCCCGTCAACAGGGCTCCAGGCCCCAAATGACGCGTGAGTGTGCGATTTGTTCGTCTTGGTATTCATCGCTCCCACACCTGCAGTATCCCGGAACCAAGAGCGTCGACCAAGAGAGGTCTCGGATGTCTGCCGCGACGAGCGACTGGATTGCCGCCGCCTCGAGCGGCGTCGTCTCGCGCATCGACGCCGCGCTGCCGGTCCTCCTCGCCTCTGGCCGCGGCGCCGCCGCCGCCGACGGCGAGGGGCTGAGCGCGCTGCACCACGCGGCGGAGCGAGGGCACGCGGCGGCGGCGCGGCGGCTCCTCGCGCTCGGCGTCCCGGTCGATGTCCGAGGCCGCGGCGGCCACTCGTCGACGCGGCGCGTCCCCGTCGGCCACGAGCATGTGCCTCTGCGCGACTTCACGCCACTGCACGCCGCAGCGCTCGCCGGGCACTCTGACGTTGTCGTTCTGCTCCTCACGCACGGCGCCGACCCGGACGCTGCGGATCGGAGCCGGCTGACGGCGCTGCACTGCGCGGCAGCCGCCGGCCGCGCCGCTCCCCGAGCGCTCCGGTCGCTCCTCGAGGCGGGGTGCGGCTGCTGCCTCGACGCTCGCTCGGCCAGCAACGCGACGCCGCTCGACGTCGCGCGCCAGGCGGCGGCGAGGGCGCGCGGCGCGG
>NW_005200746.1:272713-275066 GCF_000372725.1 Emiliania huxleyi CCMP1516 | reverse complement strand
CGCGCCAAACGAGGAGAGAGCCGGCTTGCTCGAGCAAGGGAGGCGGTTTCGACCGGAAACGAGTCCGCAGACGACGTACGAGACAACGTCCCAAGACGAAGCCGACTCCTAGAGGCGAAAGGCACGCGCCGACCAACAAAGAGGTAGAGGGCGGCCCGACGGCGAGACCGCGGGCGACACATTCCGGCGGCTGCGTGACGGCGGGCGATGGAACCGTCCATGAGCTTTCTCGGAACCTTCCCTGCAGGCGCTCTCCGCGGCTGCGTGACGGCGGGCGCGGCGCCGCGCGTCGCCCCCGTCCGCTTCGGCCCCGCCCCGTCCTCTGCGCGCGGGGAGCGAGTCTCCTCGCTCAGCGTATACACCGCCTCGAGCCCGCCCGCGCTGCTTGTCGCCGCGGCGGGGGCGCGCGCGGAGCGGCGATGCACGGAGCTGGGTCCGCGACGCTTCTCGGAGCCCTTTCCCCCGTAGGCGGGCGCGCACGCAGAGGCGACCCGCGTCCTCCTCTCCGCCGGCGCGGACCCGAACGTTGCGCTGCGCCGGCGGTCGGGCTCGTGGCGGAGTGGGGCCACGCCGCTCGCGGCGCTGCTCGCCAGCCTGCCGTACGAGGCGCTGCTCACGGGGAGACGCGGCTCTGCCCTCCCTCGGCGGCTCGACCGCCCTCTCCCCTCGTCGCTCTCTGCCGAGGGCGAAGCGGCGCAGCGGCTCGACGCCTGCTTCGCCGAGACCGCCTCTGCGCTGCTCGGCGCCGGCGCCGACCCGCTCGCCGCGCCGCCGCTCGGCTGGCTCGACACGGAGGAGGGGCGGGCGCTCTTGCCGGACCTGGCCGCGCGCGTCCTCGGCGCGAGGCGGCGAGCCCACAACCGCTACCGATGGAGGCTGGTCGCGAGGCTGGCGGGGGTGCTGGGCACGTGGCGGCTGCGCGCGGCCGCGCGCTGCTACGCACCGGGCGGCGCGGGCGCGAGCGCGGCGGCGGAGGACTTTGCGGAGCGCGCTGCGGGCAAGGTGAGCAGTAGCACGGGGTGCCCTTGAGTGCTCAGCCCCTTGGAGTGTGAACCTGTGAAGGCTTCGAGCCCTCCGGTCTACTAGCCCTCCAGTGTGAAGATCCGCAGGACTGGAGCGAAAAAAAAGAAGCGAGTGCTGAGTGCTTAGAACCGCAAAAAAAAGACTCCAATAATCTCGCGGCGGAGAGAGGCGGAGTAAAAGCTAAAACAGTAATGCGGAAAAGTGGTGTGAACCAGAGTCCCTCTTGGCGGGAGCGACGTTAGCGCAATGCCTCCCGTGGAGCTGCGTGCCGTCGCGCCGCCCTGCCGTTGCCAGCAGCCGTGTACCCACAAGGCGGTGATTACGAGCTGCGCATACTCAAAGTAGACGAAGCCGCGAAGCCTGGGAAAGAAGAACTCCTTAAAGCCTTGCGCCGCACATGTCGTCGAATGGCTCTCGAATGGCGGGCCCGAGCGCAGCTCGACGGCGGTGCAGAGGATCACCTCCAGTGACAAAATCTCGACGAGCGATGTGGCCAGCCACGCCTGCAGCGCGCGAGAGCGCGACAGCGGCGAGGGTGAGGCCACAGCGGCGGGAATGAGGCTCGAGTGGAGCCGGAGCGCGAGCTTGATCCCGTTGGAGCCGATGGCGATCACGATGTAGGCGATGAGGCGTGCAGTGTCGGGGCATTGGGCGTCGATGCCCTCAAAAGCAAGCGGCTGCAATGGGCCCATGAACATGCCCAAGATGAGCGGCACCAGAGACGTAGCCGCACCGGACTTGCCAAAGCTGGCCGGACGCGTGAAGCTCCGCGTCGTCTGAATCACCATGGTCGTCTCCATCCACAAGCCTGTGAAGAGCGCCCACATGCGTGCCTGCAGCAGCCCGTGGAACGGCTGTGGTTGACGGCGCAGCCCGTCGGCCACTGCTGCAGCGTTTCATTGAAATTGAAGACCGACTGGAGGCCTGGCTGAAGAACGAGTGCCGTGACCCAGGCGAGCGGCAGGACCAAGGCGAAGAGGAAGCCAATGCACGCCGGGGTCAGGAGGGCGACCATCCAGCGGCGCGGCTGCGCTCCGAGAGTATGCCAGAGATCTCGTGACGGCTATCTCGACCCGGCGCTCGGGATCTGAAGCTACGAGGCCTGGGTTGGGGCTATCAGTGGGCTACATGCCGCTTGCCGCGGCTCCTAGGTCGACGAAACGCTCGCGCTTCACCCTCCCCCCCTCTGACGATAGGTGCCTGCGTCGCGCGCTCACTGCGTACGTCCCTCCCCCCATCGCCGAGCCGCCCGCCGCCCCGGACACGGCCGAGCCGCGCCCGCCCAGCGCGCCAAGCATGCGCGAGGCTCCGGAGCCCGCGGCGGACGCGC
>NW_005200746.1:269683-272507 GCF_000372725.1 Emiliania huxleyi CCMP1516 | reverse complement strand
ACCCAGACGAGTGGGCCAAGGAGAACCTCTCGGCGCCGCCGCCGCCGCCCACCGCCGGGGAGGGCGGGGGCGGCGGGCCAGGAGGAGGCGTGGGAGGAGGTGGTGGAGGCGACCTTGGCGGCGGAGCGGCCGCGCCGGGCGGGCCTGCGCCGGGCGGGGCGCCGCAGACACCGCTCGCGGGTGGTGCCGCCGTGCCGACCGGCTCTGCGCGCTTCTCGGCGCGGAGCTCGAACCGGCGCGCGGCGCGCTCGCGCTACGTCGACACCTTCAACGCGGGGGGCGCGGCGCCAGAGCCGTCCGATAGCGATCGCATGCCGCCGCCGCCGGCGCGGCCGGCCTTCAAGGTCTTCACGCCGAGTGCGGCGGCGGCGGCGGCGGCGGCGGCGGCGACGCGCCCAAGTATTTCACGCCGACGATGGCGCCGTCGGGCGGGGCGCCGGAGCAGCCAGCCGAGCAGTGAGCCGAGTGGGCGCGGAGCGGCCGAGGGCGTGTCTCGGGTCGCCGGTCGCCGGGGTGGGGTCGCCGCGCGGAGTGATTGGCTCCTCGCAGGACCTTCGTGGGTAGTGGGGTAGGAGGCGCGGGGCCGAGACGATGTGGCGCACTAGCGTGTTTCTTTCTTTGCTGCTAATGCTTCCCTATATCGGGGAGGGCGGCCCCACTAGCCTCCCCGCAGGCTGCGCGGCCACACACTCACGGAGCGCGGAGGAGGGCGGAGGACTGGCTCGTCGCTCGCGTGGCTCTCACAGTCACACTGACTCTTGTGTGAGTTTTTTGAAGAAATTTCTTCTCCAGCCTTCTGTCTAGTAAACATGAGGTGCTGCAATGAACATCCCCCCAAGAGCACTGCGGCCATCCCAATGGCCACGCACCAATGGGCCGCGCGCTCGTTGCCCCTCATTTCACATTTGGTGGGGCACGCGCCGGTGAGCGGCGTTCGCACACCACTACGCGCTGGGCGCGGGTAGTTTGCACACGCACAGGTTCTCCGCCATGCAGCTCGTATACGAGCCCAGGTTCTCAATCTTGCAGTACGAGCCCTCGCCGAAGGCCAGCTTGCACTCGCTGTCGGTGCGGCAGCTGCCGCTCGACGAGTCTCCGGCCAGCTGGTACTCGCCGATGCCGGCGTCAGGCATCGCCGGCCCGCCGAGAGCATCCACCTCAAACTTCTGCGACGCGCTGAGGATGGGCTGGCCCTGGTACTTGGGTCGCCCCCCCTTGGGGATGTGAGAGTAGCCCATTGGACATGTGGCCTGGCCGATGGAGTCGCCGTGCTCGGTCTGGGTCACCCCGTTGTTGAGGATGAGGCGGAACTGATTGGCGTACTGGTAGACCGCCTGGCGGACGCGATTGACGTAGCCGAGCGGCATGTGCTCCGCGATGGTGCGGTACGGCTGGAAGACGGTATTGTCGCAAAAGGTGTTGTAGTCGGGCACGGCCTGGAGCGGAAAGCTCAGCTCGAACACGTTGATCGACTCGGTGGGCCAGCGCTTCGTGGGGTTTTCGATGTCATCCCTGCACGCGTCATCCTGCAGCTGGATGTAGCCGCACATCTTGAACTCCTTTGCGCCCTTCGCCTCGAGCTTCTCGATCGTCTCGCGCAGGTTGGTGAGCTGGTAGTTGGGGTCCTCCCACGCGGCCGGGATCCTCCCCCTCGCGATATCAACCTTGGGATCCGGGTAAACGTTCTGCTTCTTCTCCGTCAGCTCGCCCGGGCAGGCCGCCCAATGCAGCTTCATGGCGCCGGGGCCGAGCCGCAGGGCCGACGCCGAGCCGTAGACGTACTCGAGCGGGTTCTGGTAGGTGTCGGTCAGCTCGTCGAGGCGTGGGTCGGGGCGGGCGCCCAGCACGAAGCCCTTGTAGTAGTTGTCGACGTTGGCCGCGACGAAGATGTTTGCGGGCGGGTTCTTGGCGGATTCACAAGAAGCGGCGGTGCAATCAGGCCCGGCGGTGCTGAACGCACCGATGTGCTCTGTGGCCACTGAGTTCTTGCCGGTGCCGATTGCGACGTGTAGCAGGTCGATGTGCCCCTCCTCTTGCGCCGCGGTAAAGTCGAAGTCCCCAAACACGTGCTGCGCGTCCTTCGGCTGGTTGTACGCCGGGATGTCGGCGAGCTTGAGCTGGCAGTTGGACGCCTTTCCCTTGGCGCAGGCGGCGTCGTCGCTCTCAAAGTGCTTTGCCGCGTCCATCAACTTGAGCGCAAACCCGCGCACGCGCACGTCGTGCACGTCCTTGACGGTAAAATTCTTGTTGCCGCTCAGCCGTACGAGAGTGTCGAAGGTCGCGCCCGATTTGGCCAGCTTTGGGTCGAGCAGGCCGACACGCATGGCGTAGGGGATGAAGCCCGACTCGCCCTCCTGCTTGTTTTGTTCATACAGCTCCCTGAGCGGACCGAAGGAGAATTTTGCGCCGAGGCAGGTCTGGCCCTTGCCGTGCATGCCCTTCATCACGCGGCTCGTGCGCTGACCTTGGTAGGACGAAAGCTGCGGCTGCATTGCCGCCGGGACCTGGTACTCGTAGGTCAGCGGCGGTGTCAGCGCAGCGCCCGGCTGGAGCGTCTTGGTGCGCGGGTTCGCGATGCTGTTGCTGCTCACGTTCGCGCACGGTCTGCAGTCGGAGTGATCCTCACTAACTTCGCAGCAGTTGAGGATACCGTTGTCCGCACGAAAGGTCGCCGGCTTGAGCATGCGCATCGCCATTGTCTTTGCGGTGATCTCAATGGTTGCAAGCTCGCCTGCGACGCCAAAGCCCATCTCCCGGCCGAGGTGCTTGGAGCACTGTGCATTCGGGAAGCTGACGCCCTTGGAGTTTGTTGCCGTTTCGGTGC
>NW_005200746.1:259210-269583 GCF_000372725.1 Emiliania huxleyi CCMP1516 | reverse complement strand
TTGGTTGGCGCGCCGGACTATTGGGTTGGGTGCCGTCGCGGGGTTTGCGATGAATGGGTCGAATGACGGGGCATCGAGCGTGCAGCCAGCCTCTTGGATCAGCTTCAGATCGTCGTAGAACTTGGCGCAGTCGACCGCAACCGGGAGGCCGAGGACATCATCGAGCTTTAGCTTGCCCAGTTCCGAGTACTCTTTCTTTAGCTCGCGCAGTTCCTCTAGCTTGCGCAGTTCCTTTAGCATGCCCAGTTCCGAGTCCGTTGTCTCTCCGGAGCAGGACGCGTACTCGTGGTTGCCTTCCTTGTAGCCGCAGTAGCGGCAGGACTTGATGCCACCGGCGTTGCATCCGACCTTAGCCGGACCAACTGAGGGGCACGACAGCGGATCGTACGTCGTGTACTGGCCAGGGTTCTTTGCCTTCACCGACAGGCACGGTTCGACGACTTCTTTGAGGAGGGCAGCGCACGTCGTTGTTGCCACCGGCGACGAGCAGACTGTGGTGTTGCCGACGCGGTAGTCGTTGTCAGTGCAGGTGATGATGCTCCGGTCGATGGGCTGCGCGTCTAGCTGCCGGTGGAGCGGCGCGGCCTCGGAGAGCGCGAGGGAGGCGAGGAGGGCTGTCGTGAGCTTCATGTACGCAATCTTCTCGTCCTTTCGTCGGGCGCGCACTTCTCAATGATCGTGCGGACTCCTTGTCACGCCTTGGATTATTCGGTTTCCTTAGTTGAACAAAACTATTTCTCCCCGTAGCCTTTTGGGGCTGGGAAGGCCCTCGCTCTAAATGCAAGAAAAAGAAAGTGGTGGCGCCGCCTTTGCCAGGCCCCCCGTCCAACCAACTCAACGACGATGACAACAGCGACGATGGCAACAGCGACGATGACAACAGCGACGATGAGCGACAAGCTGCTGGCTCCGCTAGAGAAGTCTCGGGACGCGAGGACCGGCTGCCTGAAGAATGTCTGCCTCTTCCTTCTCTCGCTGTCCGTCCTCGTGCCGCTCGGGCTGGTGGCCAGCGCGGCCGTCGCGGGCCGGCCGCTTACCCACCAGGGCATGACGCAGCCGCTCAGCGGCCTCAACTTTGCACTCATGCGCTTCGCCCGCGACATCTCTCGTGCAAAGGCACGCCGGCGCCGCTTCAACCAGCGATACGCTCTGGTGCCGCTGCTGCTGGGGAAGGAGGAGCCGCTGCCGCTGGGCGACCCGGACAGCTGCGTCGGCTGCATCTCCTTCACGCGGGACGAGCTCGCAGAGTTTGACGGCCGGCCGCTCCCCGACGGCTCTCCGTCGCCGCTCTACCTGTCTGTCCTCGGTCGGGTGTACGACGTTAGCAGCGGCGGCGCCTTCTACGGGCCGGGCAAGTCGTACCACAAGCTGGTCGGCAAGGACGCCACTAGAGCCTTTTGCACCGGATGCCTCGCGCCCTCGTGCCTCATCTCGTCGACCGCCCACCTCTCCGAGACGCAGAGGCGCGGGGCCAGCTCATATCCCCGCGCGGCCCACCTCTCCCGCCGTCGGCGCTCAGCGCCTCTTCCCTCGCCGGGCCTCAGGCGCGAGGCGCACCGGTGGGTCGAGCTGTACGAGTGGCACGACAAGTACACCCTCGTCGGCCGTCTCCGCGAAGAGGCGGCCGACCCGGCGGAGGAGGAGATGGCGCTCTTCCACGCGCTCGAGGCGGAGCTCAGCGGCAACCACAGGCCGTTCGAGATGTGACATGTATTGATGGGTGGGTTGGAAAAGCGGCGTCACAGATTTGCTAACTCCGCTGTGTGTGCTTGCAGTGTGCTCGGGCCCCGCCGCCCCGGCGCACGGTTGCTGTCTGTGTGTGCCCCCATGACGCACGTCTGCCAGTGCGGGGCCGACGCGTGTTTATGTATGTAAAAGAGGAATGCAGAAGATTGGACAGTGGAGGGACGCGGCCAGAAAGAGGGCGGGCGCCGAGTTAGTTTCGAAAGCCGGCGCTTTCGCGCGTTCGAAGGGGGCTTTGTCGCGGAATTTGTGCAAAATGGACAAAATTTGCGCGCGAAAGCCGAGATGGCACCGCAGGCGGCGTGTGTGCACGAGGGCGGCGGCGTCGAGCGCCGAGCAGCACACCACGAGCGCGAGCGGCAGCGCCGACAACGGGAGGCGGCGGGCGGCTCGACCGAGCCGGCGGCGGAGGAGGCGACGGACGTCGAGGCGGTGAGCGCCGCGGACGTCCTGGCCGGCGTGGAGGAGAGCGGCCCGAACTACGCCCTTCCGACGGCGAGGGACGGCCGGAGGGAGCGGCGGGAGCGGCTGCGGGTGGACGAGACGGCGAAGCAGGCGGGGCACACCATCGTGGAGACGGGAACGCACGTCGAGATCCTGGGTGAGCAAGGCTTGTGGTGGCCGGCCACCATCGCGGGGCGGGAGGAGGACGTGGACGGCCGGCTCGTGCACGAGGTCGAATACGACGGCTGCCAGGGCGAGCAGTACTGGCACATGCTTGACGACGAGCAGTGGCGGCGCGCGACCGCGATGCCGACGCCAGCCAACGGCACGAATGCGGCGGCCTCCACCGAGGGCGAGGAGAGCGGCGGCGAGGAGGGCGGCGGCGAGGAGAGCGGCGGCGAGGAGGACGCAGTCGCCACGGGGACGCGAGCGGGCGCGCATCGCCGCGCGGCGGCCGCGCAGCATAGCGAACTGGCCGACCTGCTCGATGGAATGGACGACGAGCGGCAGGAGGAGGCCATGCGGGCGGACGATCAGCCTTTGCTGAGGCCGCAGCCGAGCCTGTCGCGGCAACTGGTGAACGTGAGACGCCGGCTGCGCGACTTTCTCGCCCAGCAGGCGAAGAAGGGCAAGGACGTGGCCATGTTGCGGACCTCGCGCGGCACGCACCCCACCATTCGCTGGACGATCCGGTTCGGCCAGTGGCTGGCGACGACGCGCGTCCTGCCGTCGAGGGCAAGCCGCTGGCACTTTCCCGTCGAGAGTGTCGCGCGCGGGGACGAGGCGATTGTGCGCACCGGACGCGGCGAGAAGTCGGTGGAGGTCGCCCTCAAACACATGAAGAACCACCTCTGGTGCGAGCTGTGGCCCGCGATGCCAGCGGCCGGCACGTCGGAGGCGAGGCAGTACTGGAAGTCGGTGAGGGACCAGGTCATGTCCTTGTTCGAGGGCGGCGGCAGCGGGATGAAGATGCTGGCGGAGGAGGCGGGGAAGAGCGCGCGCCAGCAGCGGCTGGCGAGCGCGCAGGCGAGCGCGGCGGCGAGCAAGCGGACGGTGGAGCAGCTGAGCGCGGCGACGATCCACCCGTGCGCGAAGCAGCACCTGTACCAGGTCGGCGAGTACCAGCTGCAGGACGCGTCGCTGGCGGAGCCGTTTGAAGCAAACGTGGCTCACGTCGTGTGTGCGTACTTGGGAACGGCGAAGGTCACGGGCTGCCGTCCCGGGATGGCGATGAACGACGCGAACGACCTGGCGGACGCCGACAGCCCCTGGCACGAGCTGCCGCCGCTGCAGATGGGCGACCTCTTCATCACCATGGACGAGGTCGCGGGGGAGGGCGAGGCGGGCGCAGTGCGGATGGAGGGCGATTTCGAGGCGCTGAGCCGGATGGAGGTGACGTTCAGGCGGAAGAAGGACGAGTACTACGCGAAGTATGAGTTCGGCACCGCACTCACGCCCGACTCGGACCAGATGATTCGCCTAGGCCGGCGGCGCTCGCCACGTTCAAGATCCAATTCAGGTGGAACATCTCGTCGATGAAGGTGGCGTGGATGAGTTCGTAGGGCGTGAAGGCGTTGGTGATGTTGACACGCGTGTTGCTCGTCGAGTTAAGGTACGCACCCTTGGCTTGAACCTTCACGGCGTTCTTGTAGCCTGCGTCTCCAAAAATGACCTGCTGCGTCTCGTGCAGAGAGTACCCAGCCGTTAGGTACAAGGGGATCGTGAAGAACTCGACCGCGATCGCGGCCTCCAAGTACTTGTACAGGATCGGCAGGGTCCAGTTTGTGCTTCCAAACTGCTCGCACGGTCGCTCGGCGAAAGGAGAGTCGCTGCAGAGGAATTCGTTGTGCAGGCTGCACGTCACGTTCTGCGCGTTGGCAGGATCGGAGACACTTTCCGCGTAGAGCCACCCGGCCGCAGGCTGTAACAGGCGCGCGAGCAGGAAGGCGGCAGCGAGCGGAGGCATTTGTGTGTATCGAGTTGGCGAGGCGATGGGTCCTGACAAGGTCGGTCAACGTCCTTCCGAGGAATTAATGTCACGCACTTTCGAGCATTTTTAGGGCAATTTCTCACATCCACGGCCTGGCCAGGGATGCTTCACAGTTTGACACGCATTGTTGACCCGTCCCGTATTTTTTTGGGAAGGTCGATAAACAGCCTCGCCAACTCGCGCGCTTGTCCTTCCCATTCCGACAAACCACACACAGAAGCGAAGATGCGGTGTACGATTGCCCTGATGCTCCTCGCTTCGACATACGGCCTGGTTATCTCGAGGTCGCCTCAGCCAGCGACGGCACAGGAGCTGCAACGGCGGCGGCGGAGAAAGGCGAGACAGACAGCAGCGTGCTTGCTTCGCACGGGCCTCTCCGTGTGCTTAGTCACCGCTGCTACATCGCAGGTGTCACGACTTCGCCTCCGGCCACGGCCGTGCATGCACACGTGCGCCATCGCCGAACCGACTGTCGCCTCCGCCACCTCGCCACTCTCGCCGCCGGCGGAGGACATCAGCATCGAGTCGCCCCTGGACTACGACTCGCTCGCCGAGGCTGACGAGATGGAGGCATCAGAGCCGCTCGAAACTCCCTCGGCGAGCGCAGCCCTGCGCCCAAGAAACACTTGGCTGCCATAGAACACACTCCTCAAACCGCCTGCTCGCAGATGATTGACGACGACCCCGTCCTCCGCTTCTACCTCTCCGACCCAGAAGGGTTCGACTCCCTCTTCGAGCGCCAGACATCACGGGACGCCGACATGGCGGACGCTGTCGTGGACGCATGGATGGAGGCGGGCCGCTACAAACGCCGGCCCTAGGCCTAGCTCTATAGCCGTAGTTCGCCACCAAAATTCGATGTCTACTGAGTGTGCTAGTCGAAATGTGTAACGAAACACCAAGCTGCAAGCAAAATGCGCCCGCGGCGAAGATGCCGACTCACACCCGCCCAACACGCAGCTAGGGCGTACGCGGTCTCGGGAACCGTACCCATACTACTCAAAAGTACAATATACTACCACAAAGCACCACTAGCGATTTCGCGCGGAGGGCGTAGTGAAGCGCTGGGGCGCTCACTGTGTGTTATTCGGGTGGGGATCCATCAGTGGTAACCGGCTTTAGTCACAGATCCAAGCTCAGACGCCACACCAACACCACAAACACGCTCACTTCGCCGCTGCTGTAGAGGGCCCCCGGGGGCCCATACTACGTCGAAGTACGGACCCGATCTCGGCACTCACGGGCTGTCACGCGCCCGCGCGCGGCGCGGGCCGCACCGCCCATGCCCCCGGGTCACCGACCCCGCCTCTCGGCCCTCTCGGCCCTCAGGAGCGTGCGGGAGACCGGCGAGGGGCGCGCCGCGCGCCGCCTGCAGAGCCGCCAGAGGCATTGTCGCCTCCGCTGGCGGGGTTCCCGCGCGCCCGCCCGCGCCCGGACCCGCGCCCGCTGCGCCCGCGGGCTCCGGATGCGCCGCCCTCCGTCTCCTTCTTCTCGATGGCAGTCCGCACTTGCTTGTCACGGGTCGGCGGCGTGGTCGAGGGGAAGGTCGCCGGCGGCCGCAACTCCGCCGCCGTCGCTCCGCCGGCTCTGATCGAGTATCGGGCGTTGAGGGCGGCGGCGCAAGACGGGTCTGACGCATCCATCGCCACGAGCCTCGCGACCACGGTCGTGGCACACCTGGCGGCGGCTCTCGGGGCCGTCTCTACGGGGCTCGAAGCCCTGGGGAGGTCGCCGGCGGCCGCAACTCTGCGCCGTCGCTTCCGCCGGCTCAACCGAGTATCCGGCGTTGAGGGCGCGGGCGCAAAGTGGTTCTGGTGCGCCACACGGCCACAACCCTTGCCACCGCCCTTGCCGCCGCCCTTGCCACCCTTTGCCGCCTTGCCTCCGCCGCGGGCGGCGGTGGGAGCGGCCTGCTGGGCTAGCATGTTGTCCTTGCTGGGGACGGGCACGTGGAACGCACGTTACATGTTCGAACGGCCTCCGGGATTCAAACAAAAAATAGCCAAGGCCCTCTCGCAACCCCTCCGACCCCCTGGGACCCGTGGGCGTCGAAGAGGCGCTCTCGGGGGGCCGTTCTGAGTTCATACTACCTCGAAGTACAATATACTGCGTCAAAGCACCGGCCCTGAGTCCGTACGGCGGGGGCCTCGCGGGATCGCGACTCGGAAGGAGAGAGAGGGGCGCGCGCGCATGGCGGGCCGAGCAGGCTCGGCATATGGTGAACCCCCGATGTCGCGATGCGGTCCCGCTTTTCCGCGATCATTTCGTCCGTCCAAACGAAAAGGAAGCGCCGGATCAAGAGAGAGATTTTAGAAAACCAACAAGAAATCACGACTCTCACAGTGATTTGGGCTCGGCAGCTTGTCAGCGAGGGGGGGGCGGGGCCGCGCAGGGGTCCTCTAGTGCCAAAGAAACGGCAAAACTATTACGTGCAACCTCGCCGACGGCCGCGCCGTCATGCACACATCGCAGGTTCGTGCAGTGATGTCGCTGGCGCTCGCCGTCGGCGTACACTCGACGTGCAACCCGTATTGTGGGGACAAGACGCAGGGCTGGGATAAAAAGTGCGACTGGGGTGGCTGCTACAGCTGCACCGAGTGCTCCGCCCCTGCGCCGGTGTGCAAGCCGTTTTGTGAGGACAAGACGCAGGCCTGGGATGACAAGTGCACCTGGACTGGCTGCACCGGCTGCACCGAGTGCATCGTCCCTGAGCCGGTGTGCAAGCCGTTTTGTGAGGACAAGACGCAGGGCTGGACTGACAAGTGCACCTGGGGGGGCTGCAGCGGCTGCACCGAGTGCTCTTCCCCTGCGCCGGTGTGCAAGCCGTTTTGTGAGGACAAGACGCAGGGCTGGACTGACAAGTGCACCTGGGGGGGCTGCAGCGGCTGCACCGAGTGCTCTTCCCCTGCGCCGGTGTGCAAGCCGTTTTGTGAGGACAAGACGCAGGCCTGGGATGACAAGTGCACCTGGACTGGCTGCACCGGCTGCACCGAGTGCCTGGCCCCTTTGCCGTCGGCGCCGCCCCCCACACCGCCGACTCCGACCGACCCTCCCTCCCTCCCGACCTCACCGTCGGCGCCGCCCCCCACACCGCCGCCTCCGACGCCACCACCGCCGTCGCCCCCAGCGGTGTGCAAGCCGTTTTGTGAGGAGAAGACGCAGGCCTGGGGTAACAAGTGTTACTGGGGGGGCTGCAACGGCTGCTCCGAGTGCGGCCCGTCGGCGCCGCCCCCCACACCGCCGCCTCCGTCCGACCCGGCCTCGCCCTCCACCTCGCCCACGCCGCCGCCGCCCTCCACCTCGCCCTCGCCGCCGCCGCCCACGCCGCCACCACCGGCGCCGCCGCCGCCCACGCCGCCGCCGCCCTCGTCCCCAGCAGGGCCTTGCACCATTTCATCCACCATTGTAGAATATCCCGCGGACGGGGGCGCTGCAGCCACCAACGTTTGCCACCAAGGCAATAACAACTATGATGAGGAAAAGTGCCGCCGTGCACAGTGTCAATTCCCGTTTATGCTTGGAGCTAATGGCCCGTACAACGAATGCATTACGGACTTCATACCAAGTGGAAGGCGCTGGTGCGTCACGACCGAAGGAACTAGTTCCTGGATGTATTGCGATGATTCTGAGGATGTTATCTTGGATAAATGTGAGTGATGCAGCCCGCGCCCCCAACAGTTGCGATCGGGTCCGTAGGACCAAGCCTGCCAAGTGGCGCTGTGCATGGGATGGTGGGAGGGAACGACACGGAAATCGGTGGGCTCTCGAGGATTTTTCGGTGGGCTCTGCGGTGCACGTGGGCTCGAGCCATCACAGCTTGCTGGATGCGAGTTGGCCGGATCCGAGCTGGAGCAGGCGGACATCGCTTCCAGGGAGGGGGGCGCCCTTCTCTCCACAGGGGGGGGGGGTCCCTCCCAGCACCTTCACCACATGCTAGGTGCCTCCTTGATCTCCTTGTTTCCGTAGAAGAGTACAAACTTGATGGAAAAAAGCCGTGGATAACGTTCCAGGACGATTTTATATCACAGGCAGAAGCAGTAGGAATGACAGAGATGATCACAGACATTAATGATTGGATGACGCACCGCCGTAACCGAGACACACTAAGCAAACTCCTCGGCAAGCGCTACATAAAATCGTAGAGTGAAGAGAGTAATAGAAGTGTGTGGAAGGCAGCCGGAGGGGCAGCATAGCTGGCTCTAAACGCGGCGGGGGCGGGGGCGGGGGTGCAACTCCATACTCAAAGTCTGGGTTTGGAGCGTGCTCGGGGTCGGGTGTCTCGATTGCGACCATCGTCTTGATAACAGAGTCAAGCGCGCCGGATCCAGAGTACGTGAGGTTGTTGCTACTCAGCCGGACTGGCAGCTGGTCCAGGTAGGTGCCGTTGGTAAGGGGGGGCTTTTTGAGCGCACGCCGAAAGCCGTCTGCATCGAGTCCTGCAGCACTCGCCACGTTGGCGACCCACTTGAGGTGGTACATCTCGTCGATGAAAGTGGCGTGGATGAGCTCGTAGGGCGTGAAACTGTTGTTGATGGGCATGACCTGCGAAGCACGAGGGCGTTAGGAGTTCATCGAGCCTCGCAGGCGTAGCTTAAGCCGGTGGGGCGGAGGGTCCGGCTGCTGTCCCTGCATCTACAACCTGACCTTCTTACTGTCAGTGTCGACGTACCTTCCGTTGGCTTGAACCTTCACGGCGTCCTCGTAGCCTGGCTGGCCAAACATGACCTGCTGCGACTTGTGCAGAGAGTAGCCAGCCGTCAAGTACAGTGGAATGGTAAAGAACTCCACGGCGATTGCCTTCTCCAGGTACTCGTGCACGATCTCGCGGTTCCATGGCTGGGCGCAGGGATACTTTTTCAGCGGAGAGTCGCCGCAGAGGACGTCCCACTTCAGGTTGCACGTGACGTTCTCTTTTCCCGCGCTGGGATCGGCGGGCCAGCCCGGTTGCCACGAAGCGGCAGCGGGCGCGAGGGCGGCGAGCAGAAAGGCGGAGGTCGCTAGGCGAGTCATACCGATCGGGTGCGCCTCCGAGGCGCGCGAAATTCAATGCCGAACGGGTCCTGACAAGGTCGGTCACACCACCTTCCGAGGCAATGATGTCACGCACTTTCGAGCATTTTTAGGGCAATTTCTCACATCCATGGCCTGGCCAGGGATGCTTCACAGGAATTGGAACTAGAGCGTCCCTATACGGTCTAGCCAGCCACATAAAGCCGTAGTGCATAGTGCATAGATTATTTCCGATGTCAGTGGCACACAAGGCGCTCCTGACGGCTGTGTATACACGCCCAGTACAAAGAGAGGAACAGAGTGTTTCATGTGGACAGCAGAGTGTATAGTCCACCAGCAGTGGTTTTCCCGAAACGCCTCTCGGTCGTTCACTCCTCGTCGTCGGTGTTGGGGGCCGTCGCGTCGCTGTCGCTGTTGGGCGCGGTGGCGTCGCTGTTTGCTTCGCCGTCCAATGCCTCCGTCCTCTCAGCGAGCCCACCAGCCGGCGCCTCGTCCTCCGCTGCCGCCTCGTCCTCTGTGCGGTCCGAGTCGCTGTCCTCCATGGCGGGCGCGACCAAAGCTTCTGCTGGCGCGGCAGCCGGCACGGGCTCGCTGCTGCTGGCGCCATGCGTCGGCGGCCGGTCCGCCGCCCCAGCTGCTGCCGCCCCCTCCTCCTCGGCCCGACGCCGGAGCTGCGCAAACGATGTCGCCACGCCCTCGTCTGCGGCGGCGGCAGCACCCTCGGCGGCAGCACCCTCGTCCACACCCGCGTCTGCACCCGTGTCTGCGGCGGCGTCTTCGGCGGCGCCAGCATCGGCCGCGGTCTCCCCGGCCTCCGCACTCGCCTTGGCCGCCGCCACCGCCGTTGCCGCCGCCAACTCCTGCGCCTTGACCTTCGCAGCCGCTGTAGCTAAACGCCTCGCCTTGACTGCGGCGAGTACCGCCTCTGCCGCCGCCTCGTCCGCCGCCGCCGCCTCCTCCTCCGCCGCACGCGCCAAAACCGCCTCCTCCGCCGCCACCCTCGCCGCCTCTGCGGAGGCAATCTCGGCGGACGCCTCCTCCGCCGCCACCCTCGCCGCCTACAGTGCACATGACGCCACAGCAGTGACACTCAAGGTCGGACAATGCGTCTACCACCTTTTGACTCACAGACGTGCGTCGGACGCCGCTCGCTTCTGCCGACAGCCGCTCCGCCCTTCCTCCGCCG
>NW_005200746.1:256853-258657 GCF_000372725.1 Emiliania huxleyi CCMP1516 | reverse complement strand
AGGCGTCCTCGAGCGCCTCGTTGTCGGCGGCGGGGAACGGCAGGTAGAAGCCGCGCAGGACGCGCCGGCCTTGCCGCTCCAGCCGTCGAGCCACACGCGCCACACGCCCTCGCCGCGCTCGAGCCTGGCCAGCGTGGTGCGCGCACGCTCCTGCCACTCCTTCGACATCTTTGCCGCCTTGAGCGCCCCCCACGCGTCCTTTGCCGACGGGTCCTGCGCAGCCGCTCGCGCGGTCGCCATCAGGTCGCAGTTCGCGAGCGCCGCCGCGTACTTGTCACGCTGTGCCGGCGCCCGCCCCTCGCTGTCGGGGGCCATGAGCTTGTCCAGGAAGGCGGCGTTGTCCATGTCGTCTCAGTTTTGCTCGGCAAACTGTCGAGCTTGGGCGGGGGGGGCCTGGAGGCGCGGCGCGGCCCAGTGTGATTTCCTGCTGTGATTCAGTGTGATTTCCCCTTTTGTGTACGTACTTTTAGCTTACTGGGACAAAAGGGAGAGGGGGTTGTGTTCTCTAGGCCCCTTATCTTGTTTTTAAACCAAGACACAGAGCTCATCACAGGATCAAAGAAAGAAAGAAAACGGACAACCCAAGGGAGGATCAGCGGGATGAAAGCCAGGAGGTTTTTCTTGTCTGCCTCCATCGCCGCCCGAAGATGCTCTCATTGCTCTCCCTCTACCCCCTTTCGCTCGCGCTGGCCACGAGCCGGCCTCCCGTGGGCGCCGCGCTCGAGGCCGCCGTCACTCCGAGCGACATCTTTGCCGCGGCCGAGCGGATCGACCCACCTTACCCGCCCTACGAGTTTTCGCACCGCCACATGGAGCAGGACGTGCACCAGCGCAAGAGGCAGTCGCTCGCCTCGAATGCGCTCGGCCGCCTGTCACGGCTCCTCGTGGGAGGCGGATGTGATGCCGCGCGGTCGGCGGCGCTGCGAGACGCGCGGCTCCCGCGGCTGCTGCTGTGTGCCGCCGTGCCGAGCGCGAGCGTTGCCGACGGCGCGTGCGCCTCGCTCGACACCGTGGTGGCGCGGCACGTCGCCACCAGCCTCGCTGCGCTCGCTGCCCTCTGCGCCGCCGACGCGGCCAGCAGCAGCAGCGTGCATGGCGGAGCCGCCTCCGAGGAGCTGCGCCCGCTCTGCGGCGGCGCCCGGCTGCTAGCGGACCGGGCCGACGCCCTCGCCGAGCGCATGAGCCTCGCCAGCGCCGTCTCCTCGCGGTGGGCTCCTTGCTCCCCTCATTCTCTTTCTTCGCTCTGCTTCCCGCCTCATTCTTCCGGTCTCTGCCGCACTCTCCCTCACAATTCGCCTCTTCCTCTCCTGCTCCCCTGCAGGTGGGCGGCACGCCGCCTCTTCGGGACCGACGCGGCGGTGCCTCGGCTCGACGCGCGGGCCGCCCACCTGCAGGGGAGGAAGTGTCTAGGAAGTGTCTAGGAAGTGTCTAGGTGCCTCGGCTCGACGCGCGGGCCGCCGAGCTGCCGTACGACGTGCTGCCCGGGCTGGTGGCGCTGCCGGCGGCGGAGGAGGGGGCACCCGCTCCGCGGGCGTGGCTGCCGTCCGTGGCGCGCCTCGCAGGCAGACTGACGGCAGAGTTAGGGTCAGGGGAAGGGTTAGGCATAGGGTCAGCCGTCCGTGGCGCGCCTCGCAGGCAGACTGACGTAACCCTGACCCTAACCCTGACCCTAACCCCAACCCTAACCCCAACCCTAACCCTAACCCTGTCCCTCCGCTTAACCCAGCCCTAACCCTAAACCCTACCCCTCGCAGGCAGGCTGACGGCGGAGGGTTTCGCTTCGGTGATCCCGTTCGAGCAGCAG
>NW_005200746.1:236416-256554 GCF_000372725.1 Emiliania huxleyi CCMP1516 | reverse complement strand
GCATGTGCTCCCGCTCTTCTCGGGCGACGTGGTGACGATGGAGAGGCACTGCAACGACGCGTACGAGCACTCGGCACCCCTGCGGAAGGGGCGCCCCCCTTGGCTGCCTCGCCGCCCCCCCCCGGCACTGCGGCTCGGCTTTGCCTCGCATAGGTTCTCGCGGCGCAGGGGGGCGCCAACGCGGGGGCGCGCGTGTCGGTCGTCTTCAAGCAGGCGGCGGGCCGTAGCAATGAATGCGCACTCCTTGCTCTCAGCACCGAATCGTGTCGCTCAGCCGCATTCTCTCGGCTGGTGCTGGTGGCGGTCAGTCGCCCCGTCTGGAGCAGGCGCTCACGGGGCGCGACGGGAGGCGAGGCCACAGCGTGGAGGGGGAGGGCAGGCGCGCGCGGAGGAGGCAGCGGCGGGAGGGGGAGGGGGGCACGGAAGCCGCGACGAGCGGAGGCGGCCACCGCGGGCGAGGTTCGTCTCGCCCGAGACTGCCCGATGGACCGAGATGGACCGAGTGGACCGAGATTGGCCGAGATTGACCGAGGTCGACCGTTGCGGTCGAGGCTCGTGACACGTCCACGACGCGTCCGCGGCACGCGGCCCACAGGCGCCGCGCGCGGCCGGCGCGGCGGCGGCCGCGGCGGCCGCGGCAGTCAGCCGTCGCGCAGGCGCCACCTGCGCAGCACGCTTGTTGCGCTGCTCCCCGCGCTCGCCACGCCGCCGCCAGCCTACGCTCTCGAGGTTGCGCGTCGGTCGGACGTCGCGTTCGAGCAGCAGCAGCTCTATAACCCGCCTCCGCCCGTCACCTCATATCAGCAGCAAGTGTCGGACGCGATCACTATCCAGACAATGAAAGGGGCGTGGCGGCTTGAGGAGAGCTTCAGCGGCAGCGGCGCGTGCGCTGCGCCTCTCCGCTCCTCAAGCCGCGGCCCCGCGTCCCCTCACACCTCTGGCTGTGCGTAGGGCGGAGGACGAGCGGCAGCCTCCTCCTCGCGCGGCGCGGAGAGAGCGCGGCGCCTTCCCGGACCTTTCTCGGAACCTTCCTGCAGGCACGCTCCTCTTCCGCGGCGCGGAGAGCGCGGAGCGCGGCGCGGTGGCGTACTCGGGCGAGGCGGGAAGCGGGCGGGGGCCGTGGATCATCAAGGCACTTAGACACTTCCTAGACACTTCCTAGACACTTCCTAGGGCCGTGGATCATCAAGGCGCGCTTGTGCACTTGCAAACGCCTGGGCTCTCTTGCGTTGGCTGCAGGACGGGGAGGCGAGGGGATAAGTCGGCCCCTTGCCTTCCCCCCCCCGCCCCCCCCCCCGAGGGACCCGCCTCGACTGGCTTGTGGAGAGGTGGTGACCTGCCGGACCCTGACCTCAGGCGGACGGGTTTGGCCGCAGCCCGGCCGGCCGCGTCGGCGGGGCGATCGAGCGCAAGGGCCTCTGGAAGCTGCGCCGCGGTGCGGCAGGCACTTTCACCTACGCTGGCCGCATCGTCGTGACGAGCTATGCTGCCGACGGATTGCCGGTTGCGTCTATCGAGGGCGAGATCATCGAGCTTGTCAACGGGGGCAAGCCGAAGGGAGGCTCCGAGAGGAGGGTGGGGACGTTTTTCGCGAAGCTCGAGCGGAGACTGACCGCCGCAGAGGAGGCGGCGGCGTCAGCAGACTCGGCGGCCTCGGGGGGAGCGCCCGAGGCGTTGCAGGTGACGCCGGTCATGGATGGGCGCTTAGTGTACAAACAATGAGATTTCCTTACGTTATTTGTTACTGAGGAGAAGCATACATGTAGAGAGACTCCCAGTAAGGGCCCGGGGGGTGCGGGGGGTGCCGGGTGCCGGCGCGCGGCGGGGCCGGTGGTGCGGGGGGGTGGAGCGTGGGGGTGGCGCGGGTCGACGCGGTCGTGCGAGGTCCGAGGGACCGAGGATATTTTGGTTATATTTATGTATGTAAAAAAGAGGAATGCAGTTGAGAGGACAGGGGAGGGACGCGGCCAGAAAGAGGGCGGGCGCTCAGTGCCAAAACTCACGAGACCTCGATACTAACAAAGACTCTGAGCCCTGGTCTGACAGCCTGACAGCAAAACCCCGGACAGCGCCTGACAGTGGTTCAGTGCCCGACAGCCCGACAGCGCTGACAGCACTTTCTCCGACAGTCTGACAGCACGTATCTGACAGTCTGACAGCAGAGTCTGACAGTCGAGGGGTCCCGTCGCTGTCAGGCCCTAACGTGACAGCCTGACAGCTGCCCGACAGCCCGACAGCACACAGTGGTCTGACAGCAGCGCTGACAGCCCGACAGCAGCACAGACCGTACACAGACCCCGTAGAGCCTCTTTCTTGTGCCCCATGAGGGTGTAACAAAATTACATGCAAAGACATGTGAGTGTGGTCCATGTAGTCATGGGATGGTCATGGGTCTCTCTTGCTTGGCCGACTACACGGTGAGCCATACGGACCTTGCAGAAAACCTTTTCCTTCTAAGCAGGGCTACACAATGACCCTATAGAGTATAGTGTGGGGGTGTTTCTGGGGCGAGTTGTGATGAGTAGGATTAGACTAGCCAATGGTATTTTGAAGTTCATATATGAAAATACCAACTTGCCTATGTGCACGTCTCCGCGGCGGCGGCCCGCCCGGAGGCGGCCCGGCGGAGCGGTCAGAGCAGCACTGCGCCGGCCCCCGGCGATCGACTCTCGACTATACCACGGGCTCTATTGAATGGCTGCTCTCTAGGGCTGCCCTATTCCGCTCGCCCGGCTACGTACGTCGCTGAGCTTCGAAGGAAAAGGTTTCGCTCGGCACGGCGGCGTCGGAGAGCAACAATAGTCAATACTGGACGGGGGGGGGGGGGGGGCACGTAGGCAAGTGGCCCATGACCAGGCGGGCTGCTGCTCATAATTTGGGCCGTCGGCGCTCGCTCTCGCGCTTTTCATAAAGATAAAAGCCACGCGGGAAGAAGTGGGCACCCCCCCCCCCCCCCTCCACTCCCCCGTGGTACTCTGTGCTCACTGTTGCTGCATGCCCGTTGGCGTTGCGTACGCACTCTCATGCGCGCTGAGCCGCCTCCACCGCCATCCTGGCGGCCGCCGCCTTGGCCCTCGCAGCGGCAGTGGCCGCGCGCCTCTCCTTGGCAGCGGCCAGTTTCGCCTCGGCCGCCGCCGCTTCGGCCGCTGCCGCCGCCGCCGCCGCTGCCGCTGCCGCCGCCGCCGCCTCAGTCACCGCTTCCTCCTCTGCGGCAGCCTCGTCCTCCGCCTCCGCCTCCTCCTCCGCCGCCTCCGCCTCCTCGGCCAGCCGCGCCGCCTCGGCCACCTCTGCCGACGCCGCCGCCTGGCTCTCCGGCGTGATGCCGAGCCGCATCCTCTCCTCGGTGAGCGTCTCGAGAAGCAGGAGAAGCCTCGCCTCCTCGGCCTTCTTCGCCGCCTCGGCTGCGTCTGCCTCCGACGGCGCGTGGGCACCCTCCTCGGGCTCCTGCGACGGCCCAGCAGCCCCGCCCGCCCCGCCGCCCTTCTTCTTCTTCTTCTTGCCCTTCTTGCCCTTGGCGCGCTTCTCCGCCTCGACCTCCGCCAGCAGCTCCTCGGCGTGCCGCGCCGCCTCCTTCTCCTCCGCCGCCCTCTGCGCCGCCCTCTCAGCCGCTCCCGCGGCCCACGCCGCCTCCGCCGCCGCCTTCTCCGCCGCCTTCTCGGCCGCCGCATGCTCCGCGAGGGTGCGCACGCACTCGGTGTGGCCCTGCTCCTTGGCCAGCTGCAGCGCGGTCCAGCCATCCGTGGTGCACAGCGTCATGTCTGCGCCCGCCCGCAGCAAGCAGAGGAGGGCGGCGAGGTGGCCGTAGAAAGCGGCAGAAATCAGTGCAGTGTTGCCGTAGTGGCACTGAACATTGATCTCCGCGCCGTGCCGCAACGCCAACTCGATCAGCTTCTCATGGCCATGAATGGCGGCGAAACTCAGCGCGGTGCTGCCTTTGCTGTTCTGCAACGAGACATCCGCACCGCGCTGGAGCAGCGCCTCGGCCAGCCCCTCCCGGACCCTCATCATTGCGAGCATCAGCAGCGTCATGCCGCTCTCAGGGCCGTTCGAAAAGACGTGCACGAACGTCGCATCGACCCGCCCGCCGCCGTCGAGCCAAATCAGCACCGCCGCCTCCTCGCCTCGCCGAGCCGCTGCCACAACCTCCTTTGGCACCGCACCGCCGCCGCTCGGCTCGGCCTCCTCGCTGCCCTCGCCGCTCGAAGCAGAGGCCGCGGCACTCGCACCCACCGCCGCGCCTGCGCCGCCAGCCTCAGCCGACGGCGCCTTGCTCCGGCCCGCCGTCGCCACCTCCCCGATATACGTCTTGAAGGCCTGGACGCACTCGGCGTGGCCCCTCGCCTTGGCCCACTGCAGCGCCGTCCTGCCCGCCGCATCGCGCAACGTCATGTCTGCGCCCGCCCGCAGAAGGCGGAGCACGACGGCGGGGCGGTTGAAGCAGGCGGCGAGAATCAGTGCGGTGTCACCGTTCTTGTTCTGCAGGTCGATCTCCGCGCCACGCCGCAGGAGCAGGTCGAGCACCCGCTCGTTTCCGCCGTGGGCAGCCGTTGCCAGCGCCGGCCAGGCGGCGGAGTCCTGTGGGTTTACCTCCGCTCCGTGCTGCAGCAGCATCTCCACCATTCGCTCGCGGCCGCAGTTGGCTGCAGCGCTCAGCGCAGTGGTGCCGAGACTGTTCTGCAGGTTGATGTGTGCGCCACGCTTCAGGAGGAGCTCGACAATCTGCGCGTGCCCGTTCTGTGCGGCGAGCATCAGCAGGGTGTATGGAACCGTACGGCCGCGAAACTCAGAGGGTTGCTCAGCGAGAGTGTCGGCCTTCCCGCCTTCATTCAGCCACAGTCGCACCGGTCCCACGCGGCCGTCCGTAGCGGCCTTGAGGACGTTCTTCGGGACTTCACCACCCGGCGCGCTGTCAGCAGACAGCGGCGGCGGCGGCGTGCGGAGCGGTGCGTTGGAGCGGGAGCGAGAGGCGGGCATTGCGGGCATGTACATTGCCCGGCCCCTACAGATTCTTTTCTGTCAGATTTCCTGTCAAATCGAGGACTAAAAACAGATTTCTTTTCTGTCGCACAACATTGGTCTATAACCTGCAACTTCATTGCAGTGTCGCAAGTCCAAGTCAGTATCGCCCCCGGGGCGCGCCTTGTGCCGAGGAGCCCTGTCCCCTGAGAGGAGCCCCACCGCCAATCGTCGGCCTCTATCTAGTTGCTCTGGTAGTAGGCGGCATCGCCAAACCCCAGAAGTCACACGTCATTTGAGGTGTGCCCCGATCCGCTGCTGCCACCCGTGCCCCGAGATGCAGGTGGGCGCGGCAGCCCCAGTCCCTACTTTGGGGACGTTATATATTGTAAGTACCCGTCCTCAAAGTACAGAAGAGAGTACAGATTCCCCCTCTGCGAAGCCTGCCTTTACATAGTAAAAAAGAAAAGCAGGGCGGCTTTTCCCCTCTTCACGCCCTCACACAGGCCAATCGCCGCCCGGCGCGCGGCGCCCGCTCCTAAGCCCCCTCCCCCCCCCGTCACTGCACTGCGCTGCCGCTGTGGCGCTGTGACCAACTACCCTGGCAGCGCTCTACACCCCCCCACCCCCCCACCCCCCTCCTGTCCCACCTCGTGTGTGTGTGGATAGACGTTTTTACCTTACCTTCCTCCCCCAGGCCCCCACATAGCACTCATAGCACCCCTCGAACAACCCCCGAATTGTTCGCTGCGCAACTCGCGCCTCCGCGCTCGCGATCAGTCAGTGCGCTGAGCGATGAGCAGAGGCGAACAGGCGATGCGATCTCTTTAGCAGCAGCCTCTCTCTAGAAGCCGGCGAGCCGGCGCAGCAGCCAGAGCAGCCGGTGCGCGCCTTGCGAGGCGAGTACTGCCGTCCGGCAGCCTTGAGGCGGCCGGGCGGCAGCACTCGTTCGAACTTTGCGAGCCGTGCGCGCGCCGAGGCGCCCGCGGCGCGCGCCCGCCCGGCTGCCAGTAGGAGGCGGCGCAATATGGCCTATAGTACAGCCCTTGAGGAGGAGGAAGAGGCTGGGTGGCAGGTGCTGTATGCCGCCGAGGGGGCAGTTTTGGGGTGCTGTCACGGGCGCAGGCGGCTGCAGAAGGCGTCCGCAACCGGGACAACCCGCCCCCCCAGCCGAGGCCGGTCGAAGCCCACTTGGAAGCAGCCATGAGGAGTCCTCTTGGTGCTCCTGGCGGTCGTTCAAAGGTCGGGCGCGCGCCGATGGGGAGGGGGGGGGTCTTGCTTGCTCCACACCGAGCGCCATCGGTCCGGACCGGCGTGACCAATATGAGGGTAGGCCTGCACAAGGTCTGAGCCGCGGCCGCTCGGCGCCAAGTGCAGTGTCACGCTCGCGCGCGAGGGGGACACAATGGGAAATTCTCGTTTCCTATTCACTCGGTCCCCCAACGGAAGAGGCCTCGCTCCTACTGGAACTCTCCAACATCAGATTTGCCTCGTGCGTCCCTTTTCGAGCCGGAAAGCTATTTTCTTTTCTATATTCTATACTTTTGAGAGGGTCCTGCGGTCCTGTGGAGGCCGACCCTACTCCCTACCCGCGCTGACTGGCTCCGTGTCCGACTTGACCCCGCGGGCGCATGGAGATGTGATGCCTCCATGCCATGATGCAACCATGCGCCCGTCAAGTAAAAATCGACAATGCAGCTCGATGGTTATTGCATATTGGTTTGCCCGAAAAGCGGGTAAGATACATGGCGCGCGCGTTTGTATCTAGAGAGAGCGCCTAAGCGAGGCCCGCGCAGAGACGCACACCATAGAGCTATGCCCCACACGACGTGAGCCCCAAAACTCGCCATCAGATAGAGTCGCAAGAAGGTTTCTCACAGCAGATAGCTCACCCGAGGTGGCCAAAGCCAAACAGGGCCCAGTACTCTGGCGGGCTGATCGTGACTGCCGATCCGTACGTGAGCCCGTCGAGCAGCACCGACACCATCGGGAAGGTGAAGCCGACGATGAGGACGAGCAAGTCCTGCTCGAGCGTGACGAGCTTGCGGTCGCGCAGCGTCTCTGAAAACATCGAGAGCGCGTACCCCATCGCCGAGGCGATGCCGTAGTGGTACATGGGCGTGCTCTGCATCGGCCACTGCGCCGTGCACTGCTGCAGCCAGGCGGCGCCTAGACAAAAAGAAACACACATCGGGGGGAAAGAAACGCACGCAGCACAGGGCCCTGCCCCAGCGAGGCGGCGCCCCCGAACGGGATCGAGTACATGAAGGAGAGCTGCCTAGGCGACACGTGTGTTGGAGGGAGTCAGGCGGGACTGCGCCGCCAGCCAGGCCGCGGCGAGGGGGGGGGAGGAGGGCGCGTCAGGTTCGGCCACGAGGCGAGCCGGTAGAGGATGGCCTTTTGGCGCATCTCCTTCTCGGGGACCTTGACCCTCCTCCGCTCGTTAGCCTGGAAGTTCTGCTGCAGCATCACCTGCAGGGGCAGGGCGGCAGGGGGCGGGGGCGGGGTCAGGGCGGCTGCGAATTGTGAGGGTGAGGGTGAGGGTGAGGGGGTGGGGGCGAGGGGCGACCTCCCAGTTTGCCGTCGTGCCCGCGCACACGAGGGCCCAGAACCTGTTCACAGCTAGAGGTGTGAAGAGACGCTCTTCACAGCCCGCACACACGGCGGCCCAGCCCCTGGGAGAGGAGGAGAGCGGGGTGGGACCGGAGGACCGTGCGAGTGCAGGGGCGGCCGGGCGCGGCGGCTAGAGCCGCGGGCGGTGCAACGGAGTGCAGAAACGGCGCTGCGGATTCGGTCGGGGGGGGGGGTTCTGTCCGCATCTGTCGGCGGGCGCAGGAAGATAGGAATATCGAAGGGGCGCAGGAAGTCGGGGTAGTCGCCGCTGAACCACCAGGCGATGTAGAGGCACATGGTGGTCAGGCCGGTCCCGCCGAACGTGAACCCGTTCGCCTTTAGGTCGCGCATGTCGAGCATCTTGTTCGAGTTGAACTTTGACATAGGCACCGCAGACAGCGCATTCACCAGGCCGGCCACGAGGAGAGAGGTGAGGAAGGGGCCCGAGGTGGCCATCGGGACGGAGGTGTCGAGCGCGTTGGTCACGTGCGAGTAGACCAGCCACGGGATCCCGAGGAACAGAAAGTACGCCCCGCTCACCGCGTGGATGTGCATGAAGTCGGCGCGCGTCCACAGCCGCCGCCGCACGGTGCCGGTCGGGTCGAGGAAGACGAGGAAGGAGCCGAGCAGGGCCGCCAGGCCGCCGTCGTCGTCCTCCTGCCCCTTGAGCCGCTCCATCACAACCTTGGAGTTGGCGTCGCCGATGACCGCCGCGTCCATCTCAGCCTTGACTCTCGCTCTCCGCTCGTCCTCCGTCTCGTCGAGCACGACCACGCTCGCCTCCTCGAAGCCGGCCTCCTCCTCGTCGTCGTCGCCCTCCTCAATCACCGCCGGCCCCACCGCCGCCGCCGCCGCCGCCGCCTCCGGCTCATGCTCCACGAGCGTCGCCGGCGCCATCGGCGGCCGCAGCGGCAGGTCCGCGACGTTGACCTCGCGGAGCAGCGGCGCGGCGGCACGGCGCGCGCGGCGGCTCAGCCGCGGCGGCTGCAGCGACGCCAGACCGCAGGCGCGCTCAGCGAGCGCGCAGCACAGCAAAGCCAAGCCGAGCCGCATGCGCACCGACGCCGCACCTCTCGGTGCATTCATTACGAAAGAAGAAATTTGTGCTAAGGGTTTTTTGTCGTACGTTTACTCGCTTTTTTATGGCAATTTGCGTGGTTCTTTCCTTCTGCGGCCCCCAGCAATGAAAGTGCTCTTGCTCCTCGCGTGCACCGCCCTCGCCTCCGTGCACGGGCTGCAGTCTGCGGTACCCACGCAGCCCCTACCCCTCGCCACGCGGCGGCTCGTCGCCGTCCCGCGCGGCGTCGACGTTGCCCTCCCGTCGAGGCAGCGTGCTTCCGCCGGCCGCTCCTCACCCTGCTGCATGGCGCTCGCCGCGGCCGACGACGCGGGCCAGCAGCTGGACCTCGGCGCTCTGGGGCGGTACTTCTTCGCGGTGCTGATGCAGCTGATCGCGCTAACGTTCGCCTTTGGCGTCCTCGACTCAGCGGGCTACGCCTCGCCGCTCGGCCCTCTCCCGGCGCCGGCGGCGGGCGGGGTCTTCCTCGCGATCAGCCTGCGCTCGCGCGTCTTCAGCTCGCTCGACGACTCGGCGCCAGAGGAGCGCGTCACGGCGACGGCGGCCGAGGACGAGGCGCTCGAGGCTGCCCTCCGGCCGGACGGCGGCGGCGGCAAGCCGATGAAGAAGACGGAGCTGCGGGCAGAGTGTGAGGTGGCGACCCTCTTCCGCCCTGCCGTTCCTCTCTCTCTCTCTCTCTCTCTCTCTCTCTCTCTCTCTCTCTCTCTCTCTCTCTCTCTCTCTCTCTCTCTCTCCCTGTGTGTGTGTGTGTGTGTGTGTGTATGTGTGTTTCAGCGCGCGCTCTCTCTCCGCCCACGCCTCACTCGCCGCCTCGCAACGGACAGGCGCGCGGCCTCTCCGTCGACCGCACGATGCCGGCAGAATTGCAGCCAACCTCGCGCCCCTCCCCACGACACTCGCACCGGACCGCCGCAGCGCCGCCCCTCTGCAGGCGGAGATGCTACAGGCGCGACTCCGGCTCTACTTTGAGTCGCGAGCCCGGCAAGCCGCAGCCGCCGCCGCCGCCATCACGCCCTCTTGGGCGCCCTCTGAAGGCGCCCGCGCCTCCTCTCTCTCGCCTCCTCCGCCTCCTCCGCCTCCTCCCCACCTCTCTCCGACTCTCCGCCTCTTCTCCTCTCTGCCTCCCCTCCCTTTTCCGCCTCCGCCCCAACGCGTGCCTCAGCTCCCTCCGCTCCCTCCCAACACCCGGCTCGGCCCCTCGCCTCTGCCCCGCACACCTCACCTCGCCCCGCCCGCACCCTGTTCCGCCGCAGACTCACTCTCCCTCGCGCGGGCGGCCGCCATCGCGCCGCTGCACGCGCTGGTCGCCTCACACCGCTCGCTGAGGCTCGCCGCCCCGGCGGCACGCTGGCCGAGCGGCCCCTCTCCGCCGCCCGTCGCGCGCAGGCGTCGTGTCTCGTCTACTCTTCCTCCACGGGACGGCTCAACGAGGGCCACTTCAACGACCCGGTGCGAGGCCCCCCGACAGCACCCCAGAGGACCCGAGAGCACCCCAAGGAGACCCGAGAGTCTTGCGAGGGACATCACACGACCCCGTGCCGCCGCCCTCCGCTCGACCGCCTCCGCCTCTCGCCTCGAAGAGGACACGTCCACGACACGTCCACGACGCGTCCACGACACCGCCCCGCAGGTGCTCCTCTGGCTCGCCCTCCACCTCTGCCTCGAGGACACGCTCCGCACCGCGCAGGCCGCAGAGGGGAGGGTCGGCGCCGCGGTGCCCGGCTCGGCCCTCGTCTGCCTCTCCGCCCTCTACGCCGCCAAGCAGTACTCCGACGTCGCGCCCGCCGCCGGCGCGCTGCTCGCTCTGGCGGCCACGTGGAACGCCGTCGCCGCCGCCGCCGCCGCCGACACTTGGCGGCTGAACAACGCCGTCCGCGCGGAGCCGCTCTACCCTCACAAGGTAGCGGGCATGCGCAGCCAGACCCGGCTGACCATCGAGGCTTTCGAGGGTCTGTAGCCCTGATAGGAGATTCTAGCGGAGTGAGAGCGGCGAGAGGAGTGAGAGGGAGGAGAGCGGAGGGCAGCTGGCAGAGTCTAGAGCTCCTAGGCCAGGGCGGTGGCGGGGGGGGGGCGGCGGGGGCCGTCGCCATACGGCTTTATCCTTTTATAGCGCGTGTACATCTCACCTGGTATTTACAAACGCGTTCGCAGAGTACATCTTCTTCGTGGTGTAATGCTGCAGCATCCTCTGCACGCCGATCGGCAATTCGGCAAAGGCGGCGTAGGATAGCACTGCCACCGTCGCCCGTTCGGACACCACCCGTGCTCGCACGGGTGGCACTTGGAAGGCACCGAAGAAATGGGAGCAGCTGTCGAGTGGGCCCGCACAAGCTACATCCGTGGAATGCTCCACCTCGGCAATCTGCAGGACCTCCGAGCCTGGCTGGTTTAGCTGCCTTTGACCTGCGCCAGCAACCTCGGGAACGTGCTGGCTCATGTTCCTGCGCCAGCTGTTGGCACTCGAGATCAAGTCGACACGCCCCGCCAGCACCCAGACCAGGGGCGCCCGCGACACCAAGTCGGCGTTGATGAGAGGGCGATTGGGTGCGGTTGTGACGAACACGTCGTCGCCGCGCCTCAGCTGTTGGCACTCCAGCGCCTGCATCAGCCGTGGCAGCACCTGTTCCGCGTCGTACTCACCCGTGTAATTGTGCAACCAGCTGTGCACGTCGTCCGCGACGGGAGCGAAGCATGAGTCACCGACCACGCGCCGGACCAGTGCCCTCAGGCTCGTGAGATCGCGATTCCGTGCCGTGCCCTGCAGATGCGCGCAATCGCCGCCATGCGCGGCGAGGAACTGCACAAACAAGTGCTTCTCGACAAATCGCAGCGCCTCGTTCATGTTCGCGAAGGTAAAGGTCATCTCCTCCCCTTCGAAAAATCGACGTATCCGCCTCCTGACCTTCTCCTGCAAGCCAACAAAGGCGACACCAAATCCGTGCGACTCTGCCAGCTCGTGGACGATGAAGTGCAAGACCTTGATCCCACTTATTTCAGAGTCTTCGACCTCCGTCAGATCAAGGACGAGAAACTCCAGGCGGGCCGCCGCGCCCGCCTGCGGCGCCTGCGACAGGCGCTGTTCCACCCTCTCCTGGATCTGGAAGGCCGTGCCGAAGAAGAGGAGGCCTATTCACGGGAAAGTCTCAGCGAGGCCTCGCTCGGTCCTCCATGCCGGGGTCGCAGGAGTTGGGGCCGCGCGCGAGGTGCAGGATCAAAACCTTCTCGCCGTCGGCCTCCAGCACTGCATCCCTCCCCAGCGCGTTTAGTGTTGAGCTTCGCTCCGTGCGACTCGTGTGCTCCGCGTCAAACACACGGATCGCAGAGAGCCGAAAGGCTAGCTGCATCGAGGTGACGGCGAGGCCAACAAGCAGCATCAGATCTGGACCCTTGGCGACGTCCACGAGAACCATCAGCCAGATGACGAGGTAATCTCCCCTCGGCAAACGGCGGCGGCCATGCCACAGCATGTCCCAGCACATGGCGATGCCCACCCAGATCAATGCAGCTGCCGTCACCATTATGGGCGTCAGTGAGAGGATGTAGTCGGCGACGAGGAAGAAACAGGACGAGATGATGCTAAGGTACAGCAGGAAGCGCCGTGAGGTTGCGCCGTTCTTGCTCGCCGTCACGGAATAGCTCATCACGAGGTTGGTCGGCATTGATCCTAAAAGCGCGGGACTCGCAATAGTCAAGTATCGATGCTGGATCTATTGGCGTGTGTCGTGTGAGGCAGAAGTATTGACCAGACAATGAATACGTACAATACCCTCACAAAGAGAGCGATGCCTTCCCACCTGCTGACCGCTTCAGCGGTGGTCGCCACCAATGCAACGACGGCACTCGCCGGCCACGTTGCTGGCCAGCACCAACAATTCTGGGCGCCGCTCGGCCCGAGGCATTGCTAGGCCTGCTCAGGTCGTGCCACATGAGCACTGAATGGCCTCGTAGGGGGCTCATGGGGCCGGTGACGGCGCCCTGCGCCGAAGATCCCAGGGCGGATCTTCTGGCCGCCACTTAAGAGATATGCGGCAAAATCCGCAGCAGCCTCGCTGGGCCAGAACGTCGGCCCGCGAGGTGGATGCTAGCATGAGCCCGATCCGTCGCAGTGCTCTTGCGTTACGGCGGTAGTGATCTAATCACCCGAATGCCGCGTTCGGATCGCTCCTCATCGCAAACCCTGTCAGCAGTTCACCCTCGGGTATGTTCGTAAGAGCTACATACACAAAAAAATGGTGGGAGGGTCTGTGCCCCGTCCACTTCCCTCCCTCTTGGCGTGTGATGATGAAGAGATGCCCCCAGGCCTCGACCCCAGGCCGGCCAGGGCAAGGGCGGAGGGCGAGGGCGGAGGGCGAAAGGGAAAGCGGCGGGAGGGAGCGGACGGGTTGAAATGCATCGCTCGTAGGTAGATAGACATAGAAAACATGAACCATCGAAAGGGGTCTGATCTCCAAAAAGAGCTCTCGGCCTGCCGCACACGCCCGCGCCCCGCCCCTTTTGCGCAGCAACACCTTAAACTTCATGCATGGCCCTCCAAATTCGGGCGGGTCGGAGCGTAGCGGAGTGGGGCCCGAGTTTGAAAAAGGCGACGGACGCTTGCGTCCTAGCCTCCAACAACGCCTCCCCGGCGCATCCCGAAAAAGAAAGAAAAGAAAGAAAACGGACAACCCAAGGGAGGGATGGGAGGACGGCTCTCCCGTGCGCGACGTAAAATTCTTATTCCTCCGGCAGTCGACGCGGCTCTGTCGTCTCGTACGTGGGCGCCTCGCTGTGCTGGCGTTACGCCTGGATCAGCCTCGTAGCTACTCCCCATGTCCATCCTGGCGACCCTGCACTCCAGCTCCAGCGCCCCCAACGAGGCCGTGGCGAACCTCTTTGCGGACAACTCAACGTCGGGCGACACCTCAAAGCCGGCGTCACCATCTCGCAAACGCCGGCGCAGCAAGTCGCCTGCAGCAGTCGAGGCGGCGGCGGCGGCGCGGACGGCAGCCGCGGCTGCCGCGATGCTCGGAGTGAAGTCAGACCCAATGGCCGCCAGCAAGGCGCTCCTTCGCGCCCGCAACGCCGCCGCGCCGGCGCCTGCGCCGGCGCCGCCATCTGCGGCATCGCGTGCGGCGCAAAAGGCGCCGAAGAAGAGCGAAGAGGCGGGCGCGGAAGCTGCGGAGCGGGCGGGCGACGATCCGGATCGGCTGGCGAGGACCGTCTTCGTCGGCAACCTGCCTCCGGACACGTCGCGCAAGGCGGTCGCGAAGCACTTTGGAGCCTTTGGCCGCGTCGAGTCGGTCCGCATCCGCTCGGTCGCGTCTGCAAACCTCAAGCTGGAGCAGCGCGCGGCGGTCATCAAGAAGGCGGTCAACACGGCGGTGCGCGACGCGGTCAACGCCTACGTCGTCTTTGCCGACGCCGCGCCCGTCGAGGCGGCCGTCGCCACCAACGCCCAGCTCGCCTTTGGCCGCCACCTGCGCGTAGACCGGGCGGCGCCGCCGTCGGGCGGCGCGACGAGCGGCGCGGCGGGTGCGGAGGGAGGGGTCGGCGCGACGGGAGCGACGACGCACAAGCGGAGCGTCTTCCTCGGCAACCTCCCCTTCGACCTGCAGGAGGAGGCCGTGTGGGAGGCATTCTCTTCCCTCGGCTCCGTCGAGGCGGTCCGCCTGATCCGCGACCCGCAGACGCAGCAGGGCAAGGGCTTCGGCTACGTCACCTTCGCAGACAAGGTTGGCGTCGAGGCTGCGCTCGCGCGGCACGAGACGACGCTCGCAGGACGAACCATCCGCGTGCAGCGCTGCAAGAGCGCGGCGGCGGCGGCGAGCGCCGCGCAGCGAGCGGCCAAGGGCGGCCGGGGCGGCGGCGGCGGCGGCGTGGATTGGAAGAACAAGCAAGCGGCGGCACTGCGGCTCCAGCACAAGATCGCGGCGGGCGCCAAGGCGAAGGCGCGCGCCAAGGGCGGCATCGGCAAGCAGCGAAAGGGCGGCGCGTCGAAGAAGGGCAAGGCGGGCGAGGCAAACAAGAAGGGCGTCAAGGCGAAGGCGCGCGGCCAGACGGCGAGCCTGGCGCCGTCGCAGCTGGCACAGATTAAGGCGCGGAAGAGGACGGCCGCCAAGAGCAAGTGACCGGGCTTGCTGTTCCCCACACTGTTAGCTTCTATTGGTTGTTACTACAAATTCTCGCGCAGAGTGCGTGACGACGACGTCGACGAGAGGACGCGTTGTCAACCAACGGGCCGTTGTGACGCGAGAGACAAGAGAGTCGCGAAGAGCCCCGCGCGCGCGAGATCGGCATGACTGGTGTTGGACACATCTTTCACATGGACAATGTCCATGTGTCCATCCATGTCCAACTGCATGTGCATATGTGCATGTCCAAGTTTGACTTGTGAGCATGTGAGATGTGAGACATCGACGCAGGGACGCGCATCCCTTTCCCTCACCCAATACTCCCACCACTGGGAAATGGGACACCGCCAACAGAACCACGCCCAGCGTGCTCCAGCAGCGCAACCTTTCATGCCACCTCGCTGTCGTCCCACTCTCGTAGTTCTCTCTCCTGTCGCTTCATCCTCGCTGTCGCGTCGCTCTTCTCTGCCTCGTTCTGCGATGCACGCCGCCGCCGCCTGCCGATCCCCCTCCCTTGCTCTCGCGGCTTCTCCCGCCTCTCGGCGCAACTCCGCCCTCCTCGCGGCGTATTTTTTGGCCCCTCGAGTGTATTGCTCTACGTGCTGTGTGGCCGCGCGCCTCTTCTTTCCCGCGTGACTCATCATTCGTCAGCAACTATTATACGGCCGAACAAGCACTAGTACGAGCAGAGGCAGAACCGCAGGCGCGGGCTGGTACCGCCATGACGCAGCCCTTGTACGGGCCGCCCGCCGGATCCGTCATGACACAGCCCTTGTACCTGCCGGCGAACCCCATGATGTCGTATGCTGCAGCAAACTCGCCTGCGCTGCTGCTCTCTGATGACCCGACCGTGGCAAATGTGAGGACCGTCTGCTCAGCCTCTGCTGCCCTGGTCGTCCATATGTGCCCGGGGGAGAATGATTGCAACCCCAATCAAATCGAGATTGGCGACACGGCGAGATAGACCGCAGCGAAGATTCAGCACCTCCAGCGTAGAGGCACTGCACGCGCATCATCGTCGAATAGGTGAACATGGATGTTTGCCTCGAAAACCTATCGTTTCGCCCCAGAGCTTGTTGGCACGACAATCCAAGCGATCTTAGCGCGACGTCATGCGTGCCTGCAGAACCTGTCCACGCTCAACTCCTGAAGGACTCGCAGATGGTCGTCTTTCTCCAGGATACTAGCGCGCCCAGGAGGGGGAGGGCGGGCCAAATCGCATTCCCTGATAGACTGGCCGAGCCGAGGGACTCACGCCAGCCTACGCCGGCTCGATCCAGGCCATGACTTCAGCACTGACGCCCGAGAACTTTGTCGGACTGCTCGAGTATCAGAGCTTCAAGGAAATCGACGGCTCCGGCGCCTCCTTTGCCCTCGAGGCGTCGGAGCACTGCGTCAACCAGACCAGCTGCGGCGTGATCAGACTAACCAACGACTTGCCCCTGGGCCAGCTGCCGGTGGCCGCTTGCATCCACTAGATAGTGTATCGTCAACGGCTCAGCACTGTAGCACGCCCTCCGCAGGTGGCAATCGACAGCTTCCGCACCGTTGCCGGCACTCTTGCGGGCAATCCCGATCAGGGACCGGACATACCCCTCGACTGCACCGATTACAAGAAGTGCTCAAGGTGTCTGGTCACGATCTCTAGCGTCGCGCGCGCAGAGGCGCCCTATCAGCGACTTATCAGCGGCTCGAGCAAGACAGCGCTCGAACACCAGCTCTTCTACGTTGGCGCCCGAACTGGCAGCGCAGACGTAGAGATTGACGACGAGATGTGCTACCCAGGCATTACCGGAGGAGCTGCAGGCTTCACGGTCGCTGCGGTGAACGTCAGTTCCGTCGACGCCTTCGTTGGCGTCGAACAGGACCCGCATCTGCATTTTGCGCACGGCGGACGCGCCGATTTCAGGGGCCGGCACGGCCAAATCTACACCTTCTTCTCGGCGCCCGGCCTCGCCGTCAATCTCAAGACGGAGAATGCGACCTTCCCGCTCGACCGGAAGCTGGACGGCAGTGCGCCGCTCATCGTGCACGGGAGCTTTGTGACCGAGATGCACCTGGTGGCCCTCGTGGGTGGCTCCAAGCGCAAGTGGGCCAACGTCTCCTTTTGGGCGTCGAGTCTGGGGGAGAATAACTGGGGATGGGACGTGGTGACCGGGACCTGCGGCGGACACCGCTTTAAGCTGGGTAAGGGCGGGCAGAAGGGCTGCGAGCAGCTCATGATCAAGGTCGACATGTCGCGCGCGTCCTTCACCGCCGGCAATCTGACCGTCGAGGTCGCCGGCGCGCCGACTCAGGCACGCAAGGGCCCCGAGCACCGCCTAGATGTCAGCTTCACGCTGCGCGGCGACTATGTGCAGCGGAATCTGCCTCATGGCGACTACTTGCTGACAGCGAGGCCTCGGCCGTCCCGCGCGGAGTCGAACGCTCGCGCGAGCTCCTGTAGGCATCTTTGGCCAGTCCTTCTCCTCCCCGGAGCCAAGAAACGGCAAGACTGACGTCTACCCCGACGACGGCGAGTTCACCACGTCCGCGATGGGCGAGGGCGCAATCGAGGGCCAGGCCTCATTCTACGAGGTGCCGTCCCCTGCCCCCACGCCCGGTCCGGAGAAGGCGGCCTGTGCGGCGGGAGAAGAGCTCACTCACGCCGGCTTCTCCTCCCACTCAGGTCCCCGGCCCGTTCGAGATCGACTTTCTGTTTTCGCGCTTCCACGCCAAGCCTAACCTTCCCTCGCAGACGCCGTCGACGCCGCTTCCCGTTCCCGTTGGCACCGCCTCCGCCTCGAGCGGGGCGCCGTGGGTGTAAACATGTAGTACAGGGCACTATAAAAAAGAATTCTTTTTTCGCCGTCTGAGCCTAGCGCAGCGCGGACTCGCTCCTGTTCATAGCTGCGCGGCACACTTGGAGCACTTGGAGTGCAGTCATTAACCGCACATCCAGGGCCAGGGAGCTCAGAAGCGCACCCAGCGGGCCGCCGGATGATTGGCATCGGGTTACGGGCAGGAGAGCCCTAGCCCAGGGGGTGCGCGTTCGCAGGGAAAAGAAAGAAAGAAAGAAAACAGACAACCCAAGGGAGGGATGGGAGGACGGCACAGTTCGCAGGGAAAGCGCCGTGAAGCGAGGGTCTATTTTTTTGGAGTCCACACTCTTGCTAGCGGCTGAATGAGCTCCAGCAACCAAGGCTCGCGACTCGACGCGGTCGCGTCGGACGCGCGGCGCGCCGCCCTGACCATGGGTGGGCTCGACGCGGCGGCGCGTGACACGGCGCTCGCTGCCGTCCGAAAGCAGCTCGAGAACCAGCGCGCCGTCATCGAGGCCGCGAACGCGCTCGACATCGCGGCGGCCACAAAGGCGCAGTTAGACGCGCCGCTGCTGCGCCGGCTGGAGGTGCGCGGCAAGAAGTTTGACGCGATGCTTGCGAAGCTCGACGAGGTGCGCGCCGTCGCCGACCCGGTCGGTGCGGTGCAACTCGCGACGCGGCTCGACGACGGCCTCGACCTCTACCGGGTGGCGTGCCCGATCGGCGTGGTGGCCGTCATCTTCGAGTCGCGCCCGGACGCGGCGGTCCAGATCTCGGCGCTCGCGATCAAGTCGGCGAACGCGCTCATCCTCAAGGGCGGCAAGGAGGCGGCCCACACCAACGCCGCGATAGTGTCCGCCATCCAAGCCGGCCTGGCCGCTGCCGAGGCCGAGTCGGGTCGCTCCGCCGAGGCGGACGGCGGAGGCGCGGTGCCGAGCGCGGCGGTGCAGCTCGTCGCCTCGCGTGACGAGGTCTCTGCGCTGCTCGGGATGCACGGCAAGGTCGACCTCATCGTGCCTCGCGGCTCGAACGCTCTCGTGTCACACATCATCAACAACACGAGGAGCTAGTGGGTGGGGGAGGTGGGGGGGAGAGGGAGGTGATGCTTCACTCACAACGAGCGATGAGTACTTGATAGGATCCCGGTCCTCGGCCACGCCGACGGCATCTGCGCCGTCTACCTCGACGCTACCGCAGACGAGGCTCCGCTCCAGACACTTCCGAGACACCTCCTGGACACTTCCGAGACACCTCCTCTAGACACCTCCTAGACACCCCCTGGACACGCTCCTAGACACCTCGAGGGCGGCGCCACCGGCAGACGAGGCGCCGCCTGCACATGCTCTCTCGGGCACCCTCTTCGGACCTTCCCGCACCCTTCCCGCACCCTTCCCGCACCCTTCCCGCACCCTTCCCGCACCCTTCTCCGAGCCGTTGGCACAGGCGACTGCGCGGCGCGTCGTGCTCGACGCCAAGACGGACTACCCCGTCGCGTGCAACGCGGCAGAGACGCTGCTGCTGCACGCCTCGCTCCTCTCCTCGCCCACGTGGAGGGGGGTGGCGCAGGAGCTGATCGCCGCAGGCGCGAGGCGGCGGCGGGGGCGGCGCACACACCCCTCACGCCCCTCGCACGCCTCTCTCACGCCTCTCTCGCACCTCTCTCTCACACCTCTCTCATACCTCTCTCTCACACCTCTCTCTCGCACCTCTCTCACACCTCTCTCTCACACCTCTCTCACACCTCTCACACACTCCTCTCACACACTCCTCTCACACACACCCCTCCCGCACCTCTGCCGACGCCGAAGCCAAAGAGCGACTTGCCCCCGCGGCTGGCCACCCGCAGGCGTCACCCTCAAGTGCGACACGAGGTCGAGCGAGGCTCTCGCCGCTGCGGGGCTGCCGGCGGGCGGAGTCGTCAGAGCGAGCGAGGTGCTTCCCGCCCGCCTTTGCGGCGGAGGGTGCGAGACCTCCGCGCACCTCCCCCCCCCCCCCCCCCCCTCTCTTCTCCTCGCAGGCGGACTACCGCACCGAGTTTGGAGGCCTCGCCCCCCCGGCAGCCGACCCCGCCTGGGGCCCTCCTCGGACCCTCCTCGCTCCCTTCCTGCAGGCCTCACCATGGCGGTCAAGGTCGTGGCGGACGTGGTCGAGGCGCGGCTGCGTCAGACTCCCCGAGGGGGGGAGCTGCCTTCTCACTCCTCCTTTCCCTCGCCACGCGAGCCTCCTTGCCCTTGCCCTCCGCCCCCCAGGCCGTCGGACACATCAACTCGCACTCGTCGCACCACACCGACGCCATCGTCACCGCCGACCCGGCCTCCGTACGGTTCTTCACCCAGTTTGTCGACTCGGCAGGGGTCTTTGTCAACGTGCGAGAGACCGCCGAGAGACCGCCGAGACGCAGCAGCCAAGACGAGTGCGATCTAGCCGCCGACCCCAGCGGCCGCCGACCCAGCAGCCGCCGCCATAGCAGCCGCCGCCATAGCAGCAGCCGCCCCAGCAGCCGCCGCCCCAGCAGCCGCCGCCCCAGCAGCCGCCGCCCCAGCAGCTGCCGCCCGAGAGCTGCCCCCCCCCCCCCCCCCC